>NW_022900941.1:27584535-27596565 GCF_012274545.1 Fukomys damarensis | reverse complement strand
TATATAATATATATATATAATATATATATATATTACACATTTTCTTTGCATAATCACCAGTTGATGGACATTTAGGGTGTTTTCAATATTTAGCTACTAACAATTGTGCTGCTATAAACATGGATAGTCATACATTCCTGTGATATGATGCTTTAAACTCTTTTGGGAAAATACCCAGAAGTGGAATAGGTGGAAGAAATGGGACCTCTGATTCTAGTTGTTTGAGAAATCTTCACACTGACTTCTACACTGGTTGAACCAGTCTACACTCCCATCAACAGTGGAGAAGAGTTCCTTTATCTCCCAGACCTGCCAGCATTTGTTATTGGTTGCTTGGAATATCAGCTTGTTTTCATTCACATCTCTTAAATGACCAGTGATGTTGCACATTTTTACATGTTTATTTGCTGATTCCACTTCTTCACCTGAGAAATGTCTATTCCTTTCAGATGCCCATTTTTGGATTGGGTCTTTAAATTGGGGGGGTGATATTATTAAGTTCTTTATATATTCCATATAGTCCTTTGTCCGAGGAACAGCTACTAAAAACACTTTTCCATATTGTGGGTTGTCTGTTCATTTTATTGGTAGTTTTTCTTGCTGTGCAAAATCTTTTTAATAACATGAGATCCCAGTTGTTGATTCTTTGTGCTAGTTCCTGTGCAACTAAAGTTTTGTCCATAAAGTCTTTTCCTACACCAATGTCTTCAATAGTTCTACCTAACCTATCTTACAGCAAGTATTTCTGTTTTAATATTTAGATCTTGAATTCATATTGATTTTATTTTAGTGTATGGTGAATGCTCTAGTTTTAGTCATTAGCTGAGTTTGAAACCAAGTTTTTCCAGCACCATTTATTAAAGAGGCTATCTTTTCTCCAATAGGGGTGTTTGGCATCTTTGTCAAAGATGAGGTGTCTGAATGTGTCTGGAGTAGTTTCTGCATCTTCTAATCTGATCCACTGTTCCATGGGTCTGTTTCTTTGCTAGTACCATGCTGTTTTATCACAGTAGCTTTGAAGTACAGTTTCAAGTTGCAGATTATGATACGCCCTGCTTTACTAATTGCCTAGAATTGCTTTTGCTATTTTAGCTCTCCTCTGATTCCAAGTTAATTTTAGGATTGTTTTCTTTAGTTTTGTGAAGTACACTGTTGGAATTTCAATCAGGATTGTGTTGAATCTATATAACAGTTTTGGAAGTGTAGCCATTTTCAATATATTGAGTCTTCCTACCCAAGAAGAACAAAGTAGGTCTTTAGATTTTTTGATATCCTTTTCAATCTCTTTTTTCAGAGTGTTGTAGTTTTCAGAGTAGAGATCTTTTACTTCTAAGACATGTCATTTTTTGGATGCTATTCTGAAAGGAGTTGTTTCCCCCTCTCTATCTGTGAGTCTATTATTTGTGTGCAGGAAGGCTACTGATTTTTAAGTGTTGATCTTGTATCACACTACTGTACAGAATTTGGCTATTATATCTACAATCCCTTTGGTGGAGTTTTTGGTATCAGTACAGTGCAAATAATGACAATTTTGTCATTTCCTATATATTCCTTTTATTTCTTTGTCTAATTGCTGTGTTTAATGTTTCCAGAATATTGAACAGAAATGGTGATATGGACAACCTTGTCTTGTTCCTGATTTTAGCATGAGAGAGTTCAGTTTTTGACCATTTAGTATGATGTTGGCTGTTGGTTTTTCATAGATAAACTTTATAAGGTTGAGATAAATACCATCTATTGCAATTTTCTTTAGGGTTTTGACAGTTAATAGATGTTGGGTTTTGTTGAATGCTTTTTCTGCATCTATTCAGACGATCATATGGTTTTTGTCCTTGACTCTGTTAGTATAGGTATTACATTTATTGATTTACAGACTTTGAAACATCCTTCTATCCCTGGGGTAAATTGCAGTTTGTCAGGCTGTATAATCTTGATTATCTTCTACATTCTACTTGCTAGGACATTATTGAGGATTTTTGCTAAACATGTGATTCTTTTTTTTGGTACAGGTATCGAACTTAGATCCTTGTGCTTGCGAGGCAGGCGGCAGAACCACTGAGCTAAATCCCTGGCCTTATTGAAGATTTTTGCATCTATGTTCATTAGGGATATTGTTTTGTAATTCTCTTGTTTGTTTGGATCTTTCTCTAGTTTTAGTATGAGAGTAATGCTGGTTTCCAGATATTAATTTGGGATTTTTGCTTCCCTTTTAATTTCATTAGTTTGAGAAATAGTAGCATTAGCTCTCCTCCAAATTTTTTGTAGAATTCAGCAAGACCTGGGCTTTTCTTTGTTGGTAAATTAGGTTTTCAATTTCATTGGTTGATATTAGGTTGTTTGGAATTTTTATATCTCCTTGGTTCAATTTTGAAAATTTATATATATCTAGGAATCTGTCCATTTCTTCTTTGTTTTTCATCTTGTTGGAGTACAGACTCTCAAAGTAGGTACTGATGATACTCTGGATTTCTGCTGACTCTATTGTAATTTCAAATTTTTGATTCTTAATTGAATGAATTTGAGTCTTTCCTATTGTAGATAAGATTGGCTAGGGATTTGTCAATTTTATTTATTCTTTTGAAGACTCAACTCTTTCTTTCAATGATTTTTTGAATCATTCTCTTAGTCTCCATTGCATTGATTTCTGCTCTGATCTTTATAATTTCCTTATTTGTATAAGCTTTTGATTTATTTTACTCTTATTTTTCTAAAAACTTGAGTTTCAGCATTAGGTCACTTGAGCTCATTCTGTTTTCCTAATATTGGCATTTACTGCTAAGAATTTCCCTCGTAGAACTGCTTTCACTGAGTCCCATAAATTTTGGTATGTTTCATCAACATTATCATTTCACTGTAGAAATTGTGTAATTCCTTCTTTAATTTCCTCTGTAACCCATTGATTGTTCAGGAGGATGTTATTCAAATTCCATGTGTTTATGATGTTCTTGTGGTTTATTTTGCTATTCATCTCCAATTTCATTGCACTATGATCTGACAATATAGAGGGGATAACTTTAATTCCTTTGCATTTATGTGAGTATGTTCTATGAGCTAGTATGTGGTCTATTTTGGAGATTGACCCATGTGCAGCTGAGAAGTACATGTACTTTGATTTTGTGGGGTGTAACACTGTAGACATCTAGTTAGTCCATTTGTCCAAAAGTTTGGTTCAGTTCTAATATTTCTTTATTGAATTTTTATCTAGTTAATCTGTTTATTTATGACATCAGGATATTGAGGTCCCTGATTACAACTGTATTCATGCTTATATGATTTTTTCATATCCATTGTTTTATATAGTTAGGTGTCCTGCTATTTGGTGCATATATATATTTATGATTGTTATATCTTCCTTTTGGAATGTTCCTTTACAAGGATGTAGTGACCTTCTCTTCTCTTTCAATCACTCTTGGCTTGAGAGCCACATTGTTTGCAACTAGAATAACTACTTCCAATTTTTTCCAGATTCCTGTTGCATGGAATATTGTCTTCCATTCTTTGACCTGCCATTTATGAATTTCTCCTTGAATTAAATGTTTGTTGTATGCAGTATATTGTTGGATCTTGATTTTGATCTATTCTGCCACTCTGTTTCTTTCGAATGGGGAATTGAGACTATTAACATTGATGGCTATAACTGATGTACATTGTCTTTTAACTAATGTCATTTTCTTGTTGACTTCCTTCTTTCCTTTTATAACAAAGGGCTAATTTTGAAAGTATGAAAATTTAAAGTAATATCAAACACTAGTCCATTCAATCTAGTTTTTAAATTAATCAAATTTGTTGTATAAATAATGAAAGTACATAAAAATTATAGGGGAGGTAAAATAGGTTCACTCTAGCCATTTGCATTTTTCTATGTAATAAAATGACATAAAATGTTAATAGTAGAGAAATCTTTTAATTTCTGCCATAAATCTAGCCTAACGTGGACTGAATTATCTGGAATGTGATGGAAATTAAATATTTCCTCTTTATGTTGTGGTGTAGAATATTGTGTCCCAGCATCTTATTCCTATACTTACAGATGTAAATTTTATTTTAAAAAGTATGTTTTCAGAGTTATTCCCATGTCTTTAATTTTCAAAAATAATCAGGTAGAAATAATACATAAGCTATCAAAAAGCATATTTTGGGGTCTTCTGTAGTTGAATTTGCATTGGTGTATCCTTAGGTTCAAAATGTGTGTGTGATTACAGACTATTTTTTTATTTTTATTTTTATTTTAAAATTAGAAATATTCAAAATATACTCTGATTTTTTTAAAGTTGTGTGTTTAATAAAATGTTTTTGATCATAAATTTTCTCTATAAAACACAATTACATTGAAAGATTGTCTCATAATTAATTAAAGAGCTCTTTATTTTTGTCGTATTATCTGGGGAGTAGTATGTACTAATTTTTCATCTAAGTATTTGGATGCTATTTATGGTAATGATAATAATATAGCATCCTGTGAGGATACACTTTTTTCCAAATATTGAAAAAGTAATTATCTAAACTTTATAAGAACACTAAATAGAGCCTGTTATAAACCCCATTTTCATGGAACACAGAGATTTTTAGAGTTAAAACTCACACTGAAGATCCCAGCCAAGGCTCCACTCTAATCCCAGAGGCTCAGGCACACCCATCCAAGCTAAAGGCCCACCCAAAAAAAAGAGCTGCACAGGCACACAAGCTTTAGCCAGAGGCCTGTCCCGTAGCATAGGTGAGTGCCTGAAGATCCCGGGGAGCAGCAGTGTAGTTCAGAGCAGTGTGGCTATAGGCAGATCCAAGCCAGGGACCCACCCCTACCTGAGAGACTCAGGCACATGGGCCCAAGCCAAGGGCCTACACAAAAAAGAGCTACACCGGCACACAAGCAACAGATAGAGGCTCTCCCCAGTACCACTGATACATTCACAGAGCCCCTACACAGAAGCCTGCTCAGAAAACAGGAACTGGGTGCACAGCCACCAGCCAAAGGCACTCCTAGACAACAGATACAGCAAGAGGTACACTTATATACCACCCCAAGTATGTACAGGCCCCAGCCAGAAGCCTACCTAGACAACAGGTCAGCTCAGGGATTCAGAAGGCCACCAATCTGAACTCAGGAATTGGTATACCAATAAGCATCAGAGAAAAGGCTGATTTCAGTTGCTTGCTGAGAATTGAAGATCACTTGGTGAGCAAAACCTTCCCTCAAACAAGGCACAACAGGTTGTATTTGCTGAAATGAGAACAGAAGTCACAGAAACAAGTCCCAAAACCAGACTTCCAGATCACCTAAGGCAACTGCAAAGAGAAATGAGAAGGAACTATCTGATACTCAACCACCTGGAATCCCTGCACTGGTAAAGAAAGAGGATCTGAAAAAAAAAAAATGAAATCGGAAATAATTTCTCAGATAACAGCAGAGACTGTGCCCATAGTGTAAGACATGATTAATCAACCTAGAGTAGACACAGATTAAAAAAAAAAATAGAGGAGCTGAACAACCTGATGGAATCCCAACATAGGAAACAACTGGAATCCATAAAACAGATGTAAACAGATTTCCAGGAGATTAAAAACTCTGTTGAAAATTTATGAGGCAGAATGAGCCAATGAGAGGATAAAATTTCAGATATAGAAGATAGGATTGCTATTAGTAACCAAGAAAATAATTTCTTAAAAATAGTAAGGGAGCTTGAGAAATTAATACAGCAGCAGCTATATGACGCAAAAACAACATAAGATTGATTAAACTCAATGAAAAAACAGGAGAGAGTACAGATGAAATAAAAAAATATTCACAGAAGTAATGGCAAAAAATTTCCCAAGTAGGGGAAAAGCACTTGGCATATAGATAAACGAGGGATATAGGACTCTAACTACCCGTGATTAAAAAAACCTACACATAGGCATATAATAGTTAAGATTCCAGAAACCCAACAGAAGAACAAGATTCTACAAGGAATTAGAGAAAAGAAACAAATCACATGCAAAGGAAAGCCTATCAGGATCACAGCAGACTTTGCAGCACAAACCCTCAAGGCAATAAGAGATTGGAGTGACATATTTCAAGCCCTAAGAGAAACGAACCTCCAACCAGATTCATGTACCCTGAAAAAATATCTTTCACAATGGATTGAGAAATAAGATACTTTCATGACAAAGAGTACCTTAGCAATGCCATGAATACCAAACCAGCATTTTGAAGAATTTTAAGCAATATTCTAGGAAAAGACAATGAGGATCACAACCACAAGAAGCCCAGCAGAAGGAATCCATCAAGCACAATGAAAAAGGGGAGAATCCAACAAGAAGAAAAAGTCATGAAAAAGCTAAGTCAATATGTATCAGTTATAATCATCAATGTTAAAGGTCTCAAATCATCAATCAAAAGAAATAGACTGGCAGAATGGGTCAAGAAGCAAGATCCAATAATATGCTGCATAGAAGAAGCATACTTAATTCCAAAAGAAACTCATAAATTGAGGGCACAATGATGGAAAACAATATTCCATGAGACAGAAATCCCCCCAGAAAAGCAGGAGTAGCTATCGACTTTGCAGATCAAGTAGATTTCAAACTAACATTGATTACTAAAAAGCAGGAATAGCTATCCTCTTTGCAGATCAAGTGGATTTGAAACCAACACTGATTAAGAGAGACAAAGAAGGACACTATATCCTTGTAAAGGGAACAATCCAAGAGGAAGAGATAACAATCACATATATATATATGCACCAAACACTAGTGTGTCCAATTATATGAAACATATACTAATGGACCTGAAAAATCAAATAAGTACTAATACAATAGTATTGAGGGAACCTCAATACCCCACTGTCACAAAGGGATCTAGACAGAAAATAAATAACAAAATAATAGAACTCAGTCAAATTCTGAACAAACAAACATAATAGATGGTTACAGATTGTTCCACCCCACAAAATCAGAATACACATTATTTTCAGCTGCACATAGGTCTTTCTTCAAAATAGATTGCATACTCACTCACAGAACATATTTAAGTGAGTGCAAAGGAAGTGTAGTTATCCCCTGCATATTATCAGACTATATACAATGAAATTGGAGATTGACAGCAAAATAAAGCATAAGAGTTTCATAAACACATGGAAATTGAACAAAACACTTGTGAATAACCAATGGGTCACAGAGGAAGTTAAAGAAGAAATCAAAATTTCCTATAATTAAATGACAATGACAATACAACATATCAGAACCTATAGGACACAATGAGAGCTGTCTTGCAAGGGAAATTCATAGCAGTGAATACTCACATTAGGAAAACAAAGTGAGTTCAGTTCAACAACCTGATGTGGAGCCTCAAGCTTCTAGGAAAAGAAAAGCAGGACAAACCCAACGCTAATAAGGGAGGAAATTTTAAAGATGAGAGCAGAAATCAATGCAATGGAGACTAAGAGAATGATACAAAATAATCAATGAAGCCAAGAGTTGGTTCTTCTAAAGAATAAACAAAATTGACAAAACCCTTAGTCAACCTTATCAAAAAAGGAGGAAAAGGCCCAAATCCATGTAATTAGGAGTGAAGAGGGTAAAATTACAACAGATACAGAAGATCCAGAGGATCATCAGTACATACTTCAAGAAACTATACACCAATAATATGGAAAATACAAAAGAAATGGACAGATTCCTAGATACATATGAATTAACAAAGTTGAACAAATAGGACCTAAAAATTCTAAATAATCCAATATTAATCAATGAAATTGAAAACATAATTAAAAATTTACCAACTAAAAGAGTCTGGGCTCTGGTGGTTTTAATGCTGAATTCTACAAGTCATTTAGAATGGTACTACTGCCTCTACTGTTTAAAATCATCTAAAGTCATTTGTAGTTAAATGGATACTCACTGAGGCCATATTCCTAAGTGAAATAAATGGGGCACACATGTATAAATACAGAATAGTTTCTCTGGTGTGAAAAACTAAAAGTGTAAATAAGGTTCAAATTACATAATTGATAATGTGATATAGGAAGAAAGGGCTAAAGCAGTAGAGGAAGTGGGAAGGGTAAGGGAAAGGAAAGAAGGGAAAAGAACAATATGAGAAAATGAAAAAAAAATTGGAAACAAAGCCTTAGTGTATAGGGAAGGGTGGAGGGGATGAAGAAAGGTCAAGAGTATGGGGAAAAGGTAAGAACCAAGAAACATCATATAAAGGTACAAGATCACAATGATGAATGTAACTGTACTGTACACATAAAAAGAAGCAATAAACTTAATGAGAAAAATAAAATAAAATAAACTCTTCAGTGAAATTGAAAGGGAAGCAATATTCTCAAATTCTTTCCTGGAAGCAAGTATCACCTTGATCCCCAAACCAGAGAAAGACCCAACTGAAAAAGAGAGTTATAGGCCAATCTCACTAATGAACATAAATGCAAAAATCCTTAATAAGATATTGACAAATAAAATGCAGAAGATAGTATTTGCTGACCAAATGGGATTCAACCCAGAGATGCAGGGATGGCTCAACATACAAAAATCAATAAATGTAATGCACTATATTATAGAGTCAAGGACAAAAACCATATGATCATCTCAATAGATGTAGAAAAATAATTTGAAAAAATCCAACATGCATTTATGATTAAAACCCTATAAAAATTGGAAAAAATGGTCTCTACCTCAATATGATAAAAGCCATCTATGAAAAATGAGCAGCTAATATATTAAATGGTCAAAAACTGAAATCCTTCACTCTAAAATCAGGAACAAGACAAGGATGTCCACTGTCACCACTCCTGTTCAGTATAGTCTTGGAAACTTTAGCCACAGCAATTAGACAAGAGAAAGAAATAAAAAGGAATAAAGATAAGGAATAAAGAAGTTCAATTGTCATTAGTTCCAGATGACATAATACTCTATATAGAAGACTCCAAGAACTCAACCAAAAATCTTCTAGACTTAATAAACAAATTCAATAGAATAGCTGGATTTGTGGTCAACACCCCAAAATCAACAACTTTCCTGTGCATGAAATACAGACTCACTGAGAGAGAAATGGAGCAAATAATTCCTTTCATAATAGCATCAAAAATTTGAAATACCTAGGGATACACCTAGCAAAAGAAATCAAAGACCTCTACTCTGAAAACTATTTCACCATGAAAAAAATGATTGAAGAAGATATCAGAAAATGGAAAGACATCCATTGCTCCTGAGCTGAAAGTGTCAACATAGTGAAAATGACCATACTTCCAAAACTGCTATATAGATTCAATGCAATCCTGACTGAAATCCATGCAGCATACATCAAAGATCTTGATAAAACAATCCAAAAATTCTTTTGGAACAAGAAGAGTCCTAGAATAGAAAAAGCAATTCTAGGCAATAAAGACAAGGTAGGGGGTATCAGAATCTCCAACTTGAAGCTATACTACAAAGCCACTGTGATAAAAACAACATGATACTGGCAAAGAAAAAAAACCTGAGGACCAGTGAAACCGATTAGAAGATGCAGAAACAACTGCAGACACACTCAGCCACCTCACCTTCAGAAAAGGAGGGAAAGACCCTCACTGTAGGAAAGATAACCTCTTTAATAAATTGTGCTGGAAAATCTGATTTCAATTGCCAAAGATTAAAACTAGATTTATACTTCTCACCATGGACTAAACTAAAATTGAAATAGATTAAAGATCTAGATATTAAAACAGAAACACTAAAGCAGCTGGAAGAGAAGTTAGGTAGAACTCTTGAAGAAACTGGTGTAGGAAAAGATTTTGTGAACAAAACCTCAGTTGCTAGGGAAAGTGGGAAGGGTAGGGGAAAGAAAATAAGGGAAAAGGAGGGAATGGAATTAATATGAGAAAAAGTAAAAAATGAAAACAAAGTCTTTGTAGATATGGAAGCATAGAGTGTTTGAAGGGAGTGCAGAGGAATGGGAAAAAATAGGAACCAAGATGGATTATGTTAAGATGCAGATTTTTCAACTATGAATGTCGTTATATCGTATACCTTAAATGAACCAATAAAATTAATTTAAGAAACTCACATTGAGACATGTAACAAAGCAAACATTTTACATACATCTCCCAGACTCAAAATTTTGTGTCACAGTGAGGCACAATATTCTTTTCACTGATGTTAGGTGTTATATGTACCAATCACGAAGATCTTTTTGCATACATTTTAGGAGATTTAAGCAAAATAAAATGAAACAGGTGATATTCTTTGCTGTTTGTGTATAATGTATGGGGTTTCTGGAATTCACATGAGACTGTTCTTTATAATACCTTTGGAATTATCATGCCACCTGCTGTCATTAACTTGAAATTTTAGAATTTATAAATTCAAGAGTAACCCATGATTTGGGGATAGGTAAAAATGCAGTCATAGATAACCTGATAGATAACTCTTTATTTAATTCATTGTGTTATTAATGTCTGTTGCAATTTATCTTTGTTGAGTTTAGTATATCTGATAAACATGAATAAAAGCAACATAGAATAAAATAACATAGGATGAAAAGAAACACATTATTTTTCTTTCTTGCTCTCTCTTCTCACTCACAAAAAGGATAATTGTATTGAAATCACTTTAAAATTTGCACATCTAAAATTATCTTGAGTCCTGAAGTGTCTCATCTGCTTTCTAATTTTCTACAAGACACTTTTAATATTTTGAGATTTATATTAAACCACGGGGGTTTGAAAGATTTCAGGAACTCATGCATATTCATCAGATGTAAACAATCAATTAAATTAATAAAGGAAAATCACAAGTTCGATGGTAGTTGTTACAAATTTCACAGCCACTCTTTTAACCACAGTTTATGGTTTTCTAATTCTCAGAAACTGCATGCTAAAATTCTTTTTAGCTTCTGGTTATATGTGAAAATTTTAAATTTTTATAATAATCAGCTATCTACTTTAAACAATGGCATTATTGCAGGGATCTGTATTTTTTTCTGTACATAATGAAAAACTGAAAAAGTAAGTCTCAATAATTTGCTCAATATTTTTCTATTTAGACAGATATGATTATAAAATGTTAATACAAATACAAATAATACAAATGTTAATGCTATAAACTAGTAGAACTACAGGGAGCTATTCAAACCAGTTAAATTGCAAAACAAATCCATGTTGTTAATAAAACCATCTTTAAGGCAACATTGTCAAAGAAAGTGAAATTATAAAGAAAGTTCTAAAACACTGAATTTAGACATGCTCTTTCATTTAAAACTTGTTTCAAACTATTTCTTTTTTGTCCAAAGAGAAAGCTCTAAATATTCCTTATTATATGGGCTCTCTGTTATTTGATGTTAAAAGTATAAAGCATATATTACTTCAAATGATTTAATTTTACAAACAAGCCTTTTTTTCTTCCAAATTTACTTTCTTATAATGTAGTCTTCACAAAATAACTCAAAGTATTGCTAGAAGAGAATGATGCAGATAAGGTAAATTAGAACATCTGAATTATTTTGTATACTTATACTCTGCAATATTTCTAAGTGCCAAATATCCCAGGTATCCTGCACCAAATAATTTGTGTGATGCAGGTGGATGAATGTAAAAAAGAAAAATAGCAGGCACAGTGATATGAAATAAAATCAATATTAAGGCTCTATATTTTTACTAAAGTATCTGATATATAACAGAATAGAACTCAGTCTGTGAACTGCAAGATTACCAAGCCTGTGATTCAACTGACAGATAATTTTTAGAATAAAATGAAAAACATATGTGTATAAATTTATATCTATCTCTGTATAAATGTTTTAATTTACATTTAAAACAAGTGGTTACAAAATACAATCTGTGAACACAACTTTCTGTAGCAGTTCAAAAGTTTTCAGGTATCGTCATCTATCAGTTTCTATAGTAAAAAATATTTTTCTATAGCTTAGTTTCACAAGTTATGAAATCAAGGGATGAAGAGGGGAGAAAAGAACATTGGACAAAGTTTACCTAAATTCCTTCTTATTTATAACAAAATAAATTCTCTGTTAAATATTTAGTGTGTATTTGTGAATTTTCAACATTTGGAACACTGTGG
>NW_022900941.1:27574535-27579535 GCF_012274545.1 Fukomys damarensis | reverse complement strand
AAGTGTTGTAAGAATGCCTTTGGAAATTGGCCCTATTTTTGGTAACTTCCTACAGCAAGTGAAAACTCTTTTAAAGAAGAAATAAGCTCCATACTTTGGTGTAAGCTTCATGTCTAAAAAACTCTCACGGGCATTAGATGTCAAATTCTGATTCTGCTGGCTTAATGAGGAATAGTCAAGTGTTTATTCAATCTATACCCATTTTAAAAAGTTTTAGATAAAACTTCAGATGCTCATTTCAACCGTCCAGCTTCACAGCATTCCTGATGGACATGACAGTCTCGTTTTTCTCATTTAATTAACTCTTTCATTGGAATTTGCTATAGAAGTATATACATTTCTCATTTACTGAATTCATCCTAATTTTAAAAATTTTTAATAGTTTATAATTATTACAAACTCTGTTTACTTTTGTAATAGAGATTTAGCTCTTTAACACCAAAATGTGTTTTTAGTTTAATATTGTGTGTTGTGAGGAATTTTGATTCTAGCCATCAAATATCTTGGAGTCAGGGCTTATCCATCACATGCCACAGGCGATGGTAGCACTGTTCAGCACTGGAGAGACCGGAGGTCAACTCCACTGCCCTGTGTGGTTTGGAAAGCAGAAAACCAGAGCAGGTTTTGTGAATAGTTTCTGGATCAATATGCCCAATACAAGGTAAAGAGGTCACTTGTCAGAGCTGAGTGTCTCTGGAGAAGAAGGGAGCCAAGACTTAAGGAGGATTCAAATCAGTCTTGCCTGCATTCATCTGCTCGTTGCCTGCAGAGAAATACTTCTCTCCTCCTACCTGTGAAGATTCTTTGCATCCTCATGTCAAAACGGGATGATAATATTATTTTTGCTGTACTGACATTGCTTTCTAATGAGAAGTATGGATTTTCAAATGTTACATACATATGGTTAATTACGTTTTTATTACTTACCTTTTTTGATCACTGGGGATGAATCCACCTGTGTCAATATGGCATTGATTTAGTCATCCATTCAACAAACTATCTGTGCATCCCAAGTGTAAGGTAAAAAGCAGAACATAGATAATCACTGTCAGTATTCGAGGAACTTAAAATCTAATAGATGAAATTATAGTTCTGAAAGAAAATCCCTCTTTTTAATGTGTTAAGCAAGGGCCTTGTCACATTATGTTTAGATGTACCTGGCAACGTGCTTTCAAAATATTTACTCTCTCTGTATTCTGTATATATGTGAATATACAAGTAGGTATATGTGTTGTGCATTTTATATGTGTATTTGTGTGTCTTTCCTTTGTGAATATGCTTAGAATTAGTTTTTAATTAAATATTCAGAATATATTCACAAAAAGTGGTACAGCATTTACTTATACAGTACATTGCTTCTTAGCTTTTTGGCTAAGATCAAGTGTATTTATACAGTACATTTAACACAGGGTACCAATAACTTCTAGACTGTTTTATGAGGAATGTTCCTTTGTGCCAGCAATCCAAGAGAAAAATTGTGTTCTAACCACAGTTATTTCAGTGTTATAGGGCAGTTAGCATCTAATCAGTATTTTTAAAAGATGTATATCTTGATTCTGAGATGTGTAGTTATTCATATCTTGATTAAGAATGTGTGGGAAATGGACACTGTGGAAATGAAATGGAACATATAAAAAGAATATTGTAGCATGTATAAATGTGTGTGTATGTTTAAAAATGAATATATGTTAACAGTGTAAGCATGCAGACTGGTAAGTTATAATTAAGGACTATTCAAGTACAAGGCCATAATTCTTTTTTATTCCCCCTAGGAAAGCAGGCAAAATTATAAGACATCGGCTCCCATCAGCACCATGACAACTGAGAAATGTAAAAGTCAAACATACACCAAAAATTTTAATTGTGACCATGAAACTATTTTAGTCAAAATAGCTGTGAGGTTTAAATGCAGTGAAATGATACACAGGCGTTCATAAAGCAGAGTTCCTGAGAAAATTGTCATCTTCCTTTGCTTTCTTCAGTTATAAAACAAATACAATATCATTGTATAATAAAGAAACTATTTGACACAAAGAACAAATGAAGGTCTTTTATGGTAGGGTTCCATGTTTGCCAAGATTAGAGGAAAACTGAGTGTTGGCCAACACTGACATTCCGTTGAAACGTTTGGGCCTGATCTCCAGAGTGTACTAGCTTCTGCCCTGGGAAACTGACCCAGGAAATCTTTAGATAAAATCATTTTGACTTTCAGTTAGATCCACCTGCAAGCAGAGCCACTGCATTATTTGAACAACAGGGGCATAGAGAGGACTACTGGAAAATGCTTTTAACTTCTACAAGAAAAAAAAAGATTGCAATTCTGTTATAAATCTTCAATGGAGGATACCAAATATTATATATCAGATCATCACACACATCTATTAAGTACCAAAAGGCACTTAAAATACTGAGTTAGATGAACAAATGGAATTTATGTTAACCATCTATTTCTAGTCCATGTGCCAACTACATTAATGAAAACAGACTTTTTCTCTAGACACAGAGACAATAAGATAACTCACTGGTACAAACAAATGGACCAGCCGGTATCAGACTCCATTCTAAATTAATCTAAAGATTTCCAACCAATTATTGAGAGAAGTGATACATACACAACAAAATGGACCCAAACTGTACAATATAAAAATGAAGCTGGAAGAAAGATAAAATAAAAAATCAAGAAAGAAAAGACAGAGAGAGAAAAGGAGTGAGGGAGAATGGGAAACATGGAGGATAAGGAGGGAGGAACACAGGAAGGAAAGAAGGGAAGAAGAGAGGAATCTCAGGAAATGATAAAGCACAATGATTAAAGGAATTTATAAGCTAACTATGTTGAAAGGGATTTGAATGAGGAAAAATTTTCAGACAAATGACAACGTAAATTGTATTTACTTATATTTCATGTTGATAGAGGTCAAAAGTGAAATTGGTACAGATAACATAATTCTAAGTCTTAAAAATGAAATTTTAACTTCTGAAGGTTAGTGAAATAGTTATAAAATTGGTTGTACAGCTTTTAGTTGTAGACTTACTAATATTTCAAAAGCTCTAATTTAATATTTGGATGGAGGTCTCCAGTTATGATATGATGTGACACAGATCTACTGAGCTTGTAGAAACATGATACAAAGAATGTAAAACTCAATACTTTCATTTTCTTCAACATCAACTTATAAGTATGTTGAAAACTTAAAAGTTAAATCAGATCAAGAGTTGCAAATTTGCCTGAAACAGTACATGCAAATAGAAATAAGTATGTGAACAATGCATTTAAATCATCCTTATTATTTTAATCTGTTCATTAGTCATATATAGCTTCAAAAATATTAATATTAGCATGGATATAAATGGTGACCTTATACATGAGTATGATTGAGCTTTTATGTAGTTTTAGTTCATATGCAATGGTATTTTCAACAAATCTTCCTGTGTGGAGCCATGAGTGTGAGCATATTGAAAATTTTGTTTATAAATTGACTTCATTACTGTAAAGATAACTGCTAATCTCTAGATACATGCCATGATATAAAAATGGTTATGCTAAAATGCAGTATTTGAGGGCCAGGGATTTAGATCAATGATGTCACCACCTTCTTCGCAAGTACTAAGTCCTGAGTTCAATCCCCAATACCAAAAAAAGAAAGTATTTGTCTGCTTATTTATTAAAGTTACATTATTTCATTTTAGACCAGTGTGTACATAATGCAATGTCATATTTAGTGGAACCTGTTTGAAATAGGTTGTATTGTGAATATATGTGAATTGATTATATATTTATATTTTTATTATGTTAAATTTAAAGTAAGTAAAATTCCAAAAGTTTATTTTAACACTAATCATTTGCAACCTAAAATTAATTTTACTTCAAATATAAATTTGAAATTTCATAAAGCTTTGAATTAGTAACCATATGAGAATACTGGTTTCCATAAATTTCACTTTGTGATAAATTTCATGACAATTTCTCGTAGGCACATAAAGCTCCATCTGGATGCAGTGTCCAAGTGCTGAGGAATACAGAGAATGAGGAGGTGCAGTTTTATAAATACCAACTAAGATTTTGTTCATAACAAAATTTGCTTGACTGTGAGGTTTACAGAAAACTGAAAAGAATGCTGGTGTCAAGCAATATGCCATCCTGGTTGAATACATATACTGTCACCTCAACTCTGATGACAAGAAAACCTAGTAAAAATATCGAAAAAGTATTATTTTCTTTTTCCACATAATAAACAGAAGCTTATTATTTATCAAAGAAAACTCTGGATATGATGCAGAAGTAAAGTTCTTTTGTACCAGAGTATATATTTGCCAAAAATAATGACATAGTAAATGTGTTCGATTTTGCTCATATTATTTTGGAAAACTTATGTGCTTAACACATACACAGGATACACTGGCCACAATGATAGTATCCTATGATGTCACTGAGATTTCACCAAGTAGGAGTCACTGAACCCATGATCTGTGAGGACAGTTACTGCCCATTGACCATGGCCTCAGGGCAGAGGAGAAAGCTTGAGATTCTGACTATTAGCTGGGCAAATGAGGAGCCTCCACTTGTGGCTAAGTTTCTTTTCTGACTAAATTTTCCAGAAAATTATTTCGCAATAGCGAGAAGCAGTGGAAGGAAGGACTGTAAGTTAAATATGGGGAATTGTATTAACTATCTTGTTATCCAGCCAAATAATTTCACTGATGTACAATTCATTCAACTTTGTTATTTTCTCATCAAACTCATCTAATTAGTCAATTTGATGATATCCTTGGAGAATTGTGGTGATGGAGATTCCACCAACAAAAGTCATTTTCCAGCAATATAGAACATTTTGTTAGTTCCCAAGTTATATTACTTATCTTCAAATCACCATTAGGCCTGAAAGTAGAATTCTACAAACCCCTTTCTGCAAACCTTACTGACTCTTGTTCAGTTTTATCAAAAGAAAAAGGGAAGAAGAAGGAGAAGGAGAAGGAGAGGGAGAGGAAGAGGGAGAGGGGGA
>NW_022900941.1:27570533-27574441 GCF_012274545.1 Fukomys damarensis | reverse complement strand
AGAGGGGGAGAGGGAGGGGAAGAGGAGGAGGAGGAAGGAGAAGAAAAGGCAGTTAAGCAAGAAAAAGGGAAAAAGGAATGCTTTTATTTATTTTTGTTCTTCCATTATTGTGAAGTGATGCAGTCAAGGCTTTTGTTTTTGTTTGTTTTTCTGGGTCTTTCCTACCTAATATTCTTAGACACAACTTGTTACCTTTCTTTAAGACTGGAGAGGGAGGGGAAGAGGAGGAGGAGGAAGGAGAAGAAAAGGCAGTTAAGCAAGAAAAAGGGAAAAAGGAATGCTTTTATTTATTTTTGTTCTTCCATTATTGTGAAGTGATGCAGTCAAGGCTTTTGTTTTTGTTTGTTTTTCTGGGTCTTTCCTACCTAATATTCTTAGACACAACTTGTTACCTTTCTTTAAGACTACCAGCACTGGCTGGCTAGTAGTCCCTTCTCAGAAATCTAATTTGTAGTTCAGTGGAGATTCCCAAGGGCTTCTGATGCATCCAAATCAGTTCAGCAGAACTACCTTTATGGTTCTTTGTGCTTAGCAGTTAGTTTAGTAGTTTTACATCTGTAGGGTCTTCTTCTAAGCGTCCAAGCTAACAACTATGCCAGAAGTCTCTCTTCCTCAGGGACTGAGTCTCAAGACTGAGAATCCAATTTTCTAAATTTCCAAGTTTTAGTCACTTCACCATCTTCTCTTTGTTTTCCAGTTCTAGGCACAAAAGCTTTTTCTGCAGTTGCCATCTCTAGATTACCTCAGTGTTCCTACTTTGATTGTTCTGTGCTAAGGACCAATTCCTATATTAAATTATTTCCATTAAAACAACTGATATTATTCCAGTTTTGCTTACTTGACTCTCCTGGGTAACACTTTAACATATATTTAAAGATAAACATTTATATGCTGAATATAAATATGAATTTAAATCTATCTACTAACTGTCATAATCAAAAATCTACACACTAAAATATGAAGTGAAAGTAGAAATTGTGAATGATAAAAATCAGTAAATATCTCATTCTGAGGGCTGATTTACAATCCTGGAGTTGTTAGGCTTCCAATTTTATCGTGGGTAAGGAAAAAAAAATAAAACAATAGAAAGTAATGCATAGAGACCACTTGAAGAGAGCATCTAATAGAATACCCCTAAATAAATCTGAGAGACAAAAGTATTGTGCTCAGAGAAGAAGAGTATTTTGGGTATAATCCAACCTTAAAGGAAAAGTCAGCGAAGAAATTCGCCTGTCTCCAACTCAGCCCTGTATGTTAGGAGAAATACTGCCCCTCATTTTTGTAATGTTAAACTCACCTTCGGGAAGGTTTATTTACTGAGTTTACAGTTTAAAGCATGAAAAATTATTAAGTAAATAATATAATTTAAAGAGTCTTGTCACTATTGTGTCCCAAGGGAGTGGCGGTATGCAAACATAAATATTGGTGGTGAAACTCAATTTCAACCCAAGTGACAAACACTTCATAAGATAATATTGCAAAGAAAATATCAATTATTATGAACAATACACACAAATATACACCAAGAAAACAGGGCAATTTGAGGGAAAATTGCATCACAAACAATGAATGCTATCCATAAAATTTGTAATTATCCCATATAGAATATAAAGTAATTTATATTCTAAGAAGTATAATATAAGAATTGCCTAAGGAAAAAGCAAGGTTTAAAAAATGTACTCTGCCATAAATAAGAAGATAAAAATAGTTCTTTACAAGATAAAAAAAATAATATTAAAAAATCAGAGTACAGAATAGATGTAAGGAAAAAGGAAAAAAAATACCTGGAATTTGAGAGAGATAGGGAGAGAGAGAGAGAGAGAGAGAAGGAGAACACACTAGAGACAGACTCAGGAGGCGATAATGGAGGACAAAGTGAGAGGGCTCTAATGTCACTACAAAAAAATTCCCCGGAGAACTTATAACAGGGACAACAGGATAGCTAAAAATTATGTTTGATGATTGCTCATAAATTATAAAATGGATAAACCTACATATTCAGAATTCCAAATAGAACACAAGCAAGATACATTTACACCTATGTAGCAAAAAGCAAATAAACTGTGATTCTCAATACTCAATATGCCGTTAATACAATACTATTGTGTGTGTGCGCGTGTGTGCGCGTGTGTGCACGTGTGTGCATGGTGTTGAGTACAGAACCTAGAGCCTCATGCTCACGAAGCAAACTTGCTACCTTTGAGCTACACTACTACTCTTACTATGATTTTAAAGACTTTACAATCCACTCAAGACAACACGATAATTAGGAAGATAGTCGACTTACTGTGCAGAGGAAAAAAAAAAAACCTACATGAACAATAAATTCCTGCGAGTTACAACTACAGGTAGAAAAGAAATTGTGTAAGTACAAAATGTAAAGCCAAACATTTGGTCACCAAAATAATTTCTCTAATATAAATTCAAAAGGAGGGACCACAGGTGAAAGATTTGGCCTCATATGAACTAAGACATAAAAGCATTATTGCTAAAAATGAGTGTAAACTTTACCTAAAATTATAATAGCAATACCTGACTTTAGGATAGAGGGATTCTGGTAAGTTGTGTAAAATGATAGAGTCAAATCATGGAAAATGATAACTTGTGATTTTGGAACTTGAACAGCCTGGATAAAATTTATTTTTAAAGCTATTTTAAACATTTACATACAGGTTCAGTGACAGGTAATTTAATGTGTGAACTTCACTGAACAAACAGGTGTCCAGATTTTTAGCTAAACTTTTTTCTTATATCTGAGAGTTTCTGCGATAAATTAACATTTGAATTGGGTAAACAAATGTCTCTCCCATTATGAGTGGATCACTTCCAAATTTTTTTTTCCAGTAATGGGAATCGAACTCAGGACCTCATGCTTGCCATGCAGGTGCTGAGCCACTGAGCAAAATCCCCATCCTGCTTCCCGAATTTTGAAGGTCTAAACAACATGAAAAGCTCAGCAAGAGAGAATTTGCTCACTGTACCTGGCTTTTATTGGAGCCATTGGTCTTCTGCCTCTGGACTCAGATTCAGACTGGCTGTTCTACATGCAAATCTCCTGTTCCCAGGCATCTGTTCAGACTGACACTGTCTGTTCTTTCTCTTGGATGTCAGCTTGCCTACTACACATTTGTGTTTTTCTAGTTAATATTTTGTCTTATTAGTTCATGTTTGCAGTGCATAAAAATGAAATTCGTACTTAGAGATTAAAAGAAACCTTACCTAATAATAAAAGCTTCAATATAACAGATGCTATAAGAATCTAAAGTGTATCCATATAGTAATTTTAAATGTGTGAAGCAAAATGTATATCATTACTCAAATATTGGCTATATTATTAATATATATGACTTGCTCTCCCCACAAATGGAAAATTATTGACATTCTACAGGCATATTATTTGATCAAAATAATATTTAAATAATCATTTAAAAACAATGTATATTATACATATATTTCAAGAAGTAAAGATATAGTCTTAAAACCATAATCTTATAAGAACAATTACATACATTTGAAATTAATTCCAAGTAAAATTTAAATGACTATCATGATTGATTTTGTGAATACAGATAACACAAATGCTTAATATATAATATGATGAGGATGTGCTCCTAAGTGAAATAAATAAGTCGCACATGTATAAATACTGAATAATTTCTCTGGTGTGAAAAACTATAATGGTACATAAGATCCTAATGGTATAATTGAGAATGTGAAATAGGAAGAAAAGGGCTAAAGGCATAGGGGAAGTGGGAAGGGTAGGGGAAAGTCAATAAGGGAACCAAGACCTGTCATGTAAAGGTACAAGATGCCAATGATGAATGTAACTGTACTGTATACCTAAAATGTACCAATAAGCTCAATGAAAAAAAATGTAAAATATTATATATATGAATTATATATATTAA
>NW_022900941.1:27534629-27570491 GCF_012274545.1 Fukomys damarensis | reverse complement strand
TTAAAGCCTTAATTAGAAAATCTCAGAGGGCCAGGGATTTGGCTTAGTGGTTCTTCTGCCTGCCGCGCAAGTGCAAGGTCTCAAATTCAATCCCAAGTTTGATTAAGAAAAAAAAGAAAGAAAGAAAAGAAAAACTCAGAATAATCAGAACAAAAATAAGAAAACATGTTTACAAATTTTAATGGATAGCAAAAGAAAACCAAAAAAGGAGAAAACATAAAAAATAAAATATAAATTTAGAAGTTAATGAATGAAAAATGCCAAATCATGAGAAATGAGTCTTCTAATGAAATAAAGTTAAACTTTATAATTTAAAAAAAATAATACATAGAAAGCAAAACAAAATATTATAAAGTGGTTTACTAACAAAAATTTGAGATAAATTCAGTACTATTAGGTTTACACAATGAAACTGAAAACAGGATGATTAAGATCACAATCTATCAAAATTTTGTTAAGAAAAAATACAAACACGAGGATTCTCACATGTAGGAAAAACCAATAATTATCAAATTTTTCTACAAAGAAGCACACTGGATCTCAGATAAGTCTATGGAATTCTACACAATTTTCTAATAATAGAAAAAAATCAACTCATTTATAACCTGATGCAAATATTTAATAACATAAAAATCTGGTATCAAAATTCAAGAGAGAGTCCATGGATTTTGTCACCACTTCAGAACATCAAAGTATAATTTCATTGCCATCTGAACTCCATTAAGCAGCTTTCTGTAGAGGATGGAGGAGTCAATTCAGAAAGGCAAGCAAGTTTTCATCTTGTGCCTTTTAATTTAAAGCAAAGATAAATGTAAAAAGAAGGCGCTCTAGATAAATCATCTACTCTCATTCCTCAACAGATCATCCGGAAGTCAGGTGGAGACATCCTGCTTGTCGTGAGAAATGTGCTATAACTTCTGATGCTTTGACTTGCACTTTCCAACTTTATTTGTTTGCACTCCTTCCATCTTTCCTTTCCCTTTTCTTCCTCAGTGACGCTGCCATGGAATTGCATCTCTAGTCCACTCCAAAACCGTGGCATCATGAAGGCTTTCTACATTTTCTGTGATATCCAGAAAAAAAACATATTTAGCACGAGAATAGATTAAATATGGTGTTTTATAGGACAATAGTGTAAAGCAGATAAAAATGAATTATCTAAGACACGCATAAATATATGACTGTGAAAAACAAAACAATAAATGGAAGAATGCAAAATATAAAGAAAGGGAAGTAGCAGAAGGATGCATCACTGTTTTTTAATATACATAAGTTTCTGAAACAAGATTAATTTAAGGCATGAAATCTGTCAAATACAAACCTGAATGGTGAAACATCTATTTTAAAAATCCATGGATGTGGTTAAAATAAATATCACCAAGGGAGCTATTCTATTGGGTAGATGTAAGAACAAGGTAAATGAAGAAAGGCAGAGATAGGACTCACAGTGTACTGATGTGCTTTGTTCCCTTGGCCTAAGCATGATTTCTGTCAGCTCTACGTCTTTGTCCTATAGACTTATCCCTTATCCTCCTAGGACTCTAATCTTGTTTCTGTCAAATTATTATTGCAAATTCTTTCGATGTTCTTTGAGAGGAATTTCCCTGGCCTTGGCTGTGTACATTCTCAATCTGTGTGATAGGCCTAAGTAAGAAAGTTTTTTCCTTCAAAAATATCATTTGAACAAGGCCAGCGGTTGGTGGGTAGATACTTCTGTTTCCCCACTTCTGAAGTAATCCCATACACACTTCTACAGTCTTTTTTACCACGAGAAGACATTGACAGTATAAATCTTCATTTACCTATAATGGACAGACTTTCTTCTTGAGATTACTCCCTATAGGCTCGGAAAAAAACCTCCCAAAGAACAAACCTTCCCAGGGTTCATACTCTGGAATAGTCTCCTTTCTCTTAATCTGTATTTCTCCTTGGACTTAAATCATCCCACAGTATGTAGTGCAAGTGACTTTGTGCAGTCCAATCCTGTAATTTACAGTGACTTTTCTACTTCTTCTTTGGTATCTTTGGAAGGTTTTAGATTCCATATAAGAAATCTTATAAAGTGGAGTATGACTCCATAATAAGGAATGAGAAATTCGAGGCATTTGTAGCTAAATGGACGCACATTGAGGCGATACTCTTAAGTGACATAAATAGGACACATGTGTAAATTCCGAATAGTTTCTCTGGTGTGAGAAACTGAAAGAGTAAATAAGGTTCAAAATGTATAACACATAATGTGAGATAGGAAGAAAAGGTCCAAAGGGAAGGGGGAGGGGGAGGGAACAGAAAAGAGGGAAGTGGAAATAACACGAGCAAATGAAAAATTTGAAACAAAGACTGTAAATAGGGAGGGATGAAGGGGTTGAAGGGAGGACAGGATATGGGGAAAATAAGAATCAAGATATATTATGTAAAGGGACAAATCCCCAATGATGAATGTCATTATTGTATACCTAACATGTACCGATAAAGTTTTTTAAAAAAGAAACCTTACTACAGCCAACTGGAGAGATCACGTGGAGAGGTAATTTACAGTCCTGATAATAATGTAAAGTGAATGTTTAAATTAAAAAACATACAATAAATGTCATATTGCCATTAACCTCCTTCAAAATATTCCTCTTTCCTTGAGCATAGTTATTTCATCATCTTAACACTTCTGAAGTAATTCTGGAAGTCCTAACTTTGCAGTGCATGACTAAAAAAAAATAAATAAATAAATGCAGTGAATGTCACCCAAAGTAAAGGCAGGCTACTAAAACAGTGAATTTTGTATTCATCTACCTTAAAGTCAAAGTGACCATGAAAGGAAAATGTTTCAAATAAATTCAGTGCATCCTGAATGTAGCCACTACATTGAAATTAAAGGCATTCAAGAAAGAGAATTTCCAGAAATGCTTCAAAAAGTGGCCAGAATAAAGATAGGATTAGTTTATTTGAAGGAGAGAAAAATTTTAGGGGAATTAATGGCAATGTTGTTTTACTGTGATCAGTCTTTTAACTTGTAGCATAAACCAGATTATTCAATCACCTCTTAGCAAAAAGTTACACTACAGAAGGCCCTAAAATTAGAGGGACAGAAAGAGTGCCAGTCTTTCAATATCCAAGCTGTTTGGCTAGTGTGCCAAATGCAATCTCTGTGGACCAAATACAGCTCCGAGAGAGATCCCCACAGAAATCTAAGGTAGAATCCTAGTTAACAAGCAGAATAGTTAGGTGTAGTGCACAGTGGTCATTTTAAAGTAACTCAGAGTAGTTTAGAGCATAGCAGCAAAAAACACCACCATTCTCCTTTGGATGTCATGTTCCCATTTGCCTGTTGGTGCCTGTAGTCTAATTCTGATTAGGATTTTGGGGATCCAGTCCAAGACAGACTAATCCATAGGGCAAAGTAAGATAAAATGAAATGGTTTTACATTAGTTGTTATTTCCACACACAGACACTTGTATAGCATGAGGAATTATTATTTCTATCCCTTTTTAAAAAAGAAAATAGAACTTGGTGAATAAAAATTATTTGTCAGTTGGTACAGAAAAGATAATGGAATAATTATATGCTGTGCAAATGTGTGTGTGTGTGTGTGTGTGCGTGTAGTATGTCCTTTTCATGTTTACATTCATTGTTATTTTGTTTTATTTGGACTGGCTTATGCTATATCGTCCAGGTCGGCCACAAACTCATGGTGATACGCTTGCCTCAGCTTCCCAGGTGCTGGGAATACACATCGTGCCCAGCTAAACTGCTATTCTTGTTATTTCTCTTTTTCAGAACTAATAATCAGATCAGGGGAGGGATGATTTTTACTAATTTGTAAATGACAAAACTTCTGTTAATTATTTATGAATTTTTATCACATTAAAAAGCACACCTTATAGAAACATCCTCATAAAAACAAAACAAGGTTTAGAAACAAAAAGCCTTAAATTATTTTGTGTTACCTTTTTGAAATATGTAAAATGTTCTTTGGGAAATTTCAAGCTATGAATAGCTTTCATCTTTATGCATGAGTTATACACAAGTCTTCTAGAAGTAAAATATAATTAATGATATTTCAGTTTCCTTCCCTTTAAGCCTGGAAAACAATATGATAGGTAATTTTCTCATCTAATAATTCACATGTCTTTAATTTCCCCTATTATTTGCAATAAAGGGTGAAGGCAATAAATGCTAAAGGGGACAAAACCATGGATTATGCTAGAAGAGGTAACTGCTTTAGTTAACTATTTGCTGTGTATAAACTATTTACCATAATTAATTTTAATAACTACTGGTATATGCTATTTTTAAATAAAATTAAATAAATGTTGCCAATATTTCTAATTTATCAAAATATAACATAACCTGCACCTCTAAAATTCTTTCCACTATTTAAGTCCATTTAAAGTATGTTTTCCTGAAACCATGGTTTGAAACTTGGCAAGACAGCCTTTGAAATGTATAAATTATAGAAAAAGAAAATCAGCATAGTTTTCTTTCGTGGGAAGTGGAGCAGTTAATATTCAACATGAAATGTCTAATCTTTAAATACATTATAATCTAACTGCTTAGGATAATTTTTGCTTTAATACCTTAAGAGTCTTCAGAGCCTGAAGGATGGGATTATTAAGATGGAATTTTAATGTCAAAATTATCAGAGAAGTGAACATATTTCTAGTGTTCATAAAAATTGTATTCAATTTCTCAATGATTTGTTCAAATAAGAGATGAGAACATATTTGATGATAGCAAATAAGTAACCCCCAAATTTGATCAGATGACTGGAGGTCACTGCTACATAAGTGCTGTCAACCTCAGAGATTAAACTATTTCACAGCTGAATTTCTTCTAATATATAAATGCATCTGAAGAGATAAGCACAAAAATGTAGTCATGAAGTAATTAATGTTCCAATATTTTGTGGTAAAAATAAAAATGGAAATTATGAAAATAAATAATTAAAACAAAATTAAATGATATCTTTGGAAACAGTTCAAAGTCTAGAAAACATTTCTCAATTTTCACTTTTCAAAGCTTTGGAATAACTCAAAACTAACATATGCACAACAGATTTCTAAAGTTAAAGTCTTATATTTTGCAGGCTTTTATTAGTATTCAGATTAATCTATGATATAAAATTTGCTATGGCAAACCAACTAATATGAAAAGCAATAACAAGATAGCATTTAACTGTACTATTTTAGGCCATTATTTTAAAGCAAATACATACTTTGTAGCATTTTTTATAATCCTGCTTGTCAGTTTTGCAAGGAGGATTATCCCTTTAGCAATATAAACTCTCTCTTTTACATTATCAAATACATACAATGATGTGTTCATACATAATCATTTATAACTATTAATAGAAACTATAATAAGCAATCAATAGTCACTCAAACTTACAATTATATTTTTTTTCCACTGAGGGGATGTAAAAGTTTGTCTTATGTATTGGATTTAAGACACAAAAGCTCAGTAGGTACCCTTCTTAGAACAATTCACATTTGTAATTTATGAATGTTCTTTTATATTCTTTTGGGTTATAAATACACAGTCACATTTTCCCTTTTCCCCAGTGCTACATAATTATAACTTGTAATATGTAAATATTTATGAATTCACAGGATGTTCACTGGGAGAGAAGAATGTTATACTTGCAGATCTGTCTAATATTTTCAAGATACTGATATTATTAGGCTTTATGCTGTATTGCAAAATGTAAAAATATATTGCTATAAATTTGACTTGTCTAGAAAACATACCATCTGGTGATTGTTGAGATTTGAATATTGTATCAACAGTATTTATTGTTAGAGACAGACATTACAAGATTGTTTGAAAATTGTACCACTTCGCTTTTATATAATCAAATACAGGACAGATAGCCTGTATTCTAAATGATAAAATATTGTTTCAACATTAATATCATGAAGTATTAGAACCTATGTTACCTTGCCCAGGGGTTTAACTCAGTTGTTCTGCCACCTGCCTCATAAGCACAAGGTCCTGTGTTCGATCTCCAGTAGAAAAAATAAATTTTTGGTAGCACCTTAAATATCATACAGCCAGAAAGCCCATGCTCTTTGATTGACAGTGGCCAACTTAGATGCAAGGATTTGAAGGATTCAGTGACTATGTACATGTCAAGTGGAAAGCGCCCTTGCTAATTGAAAACTCATGACATTGCCTAGGATGGGGTCCTGGTGAAAAGGATGTTGTGTATTTGTGACTCCACGTTTGGTATAATTAGCAGTAAAAGTAGCGCAACAAGATCCCAAGCCCTGAATCCTGCCATCGAGTTGTCCATCAGATCTGCTTCCTATTGTTTGTCCACATATTTCTTTAGGATCTGCATTCTGTAACAACTTTCCTTGCTTAAACTAGAACTGTTCTTCATTTCAAGCATGTAAGCATTCTCAGATATGTCAACTCCAACATCTCTTTTCTCTTATGACATTTCTCTCTTTCAAATCAAATCTTGTGAATAAAGTCTCTTCACCATAGTTTATCTTTTTTGCAGAAATACTTCTACTACTGAGTATTCTAAATAATAAGCTATGCAAAGTAAAAAATTACTTCCCATAAAAACAAACTATATTTCTATATAATTCAAAGTGTTTTTTTTTTTGTTTGTTTGTTTTGGTTTTGGTTTTGTTGAGACAGGGTCTCACTATGAAGTTGAGACTGACCTGGAACTCACTATGTAGCCCAGGCTGGTCACAAACTCACAGCAATCCTCCTGCCTCAGCTTTCCGAGTCCTGGGATTAGAGGCATGCGCCACTACGCCTGGTCAAGGTGCGTTTGTTATTTTATTTTATTTTCACCTTTTTGAATCAAACTGTCTTGACACTGACAACAATTTTTTTTTATTCTTTAATTTTATTGGTACATTTTAGCATTCACCATTGGGGATTTGTACCTTTACATGATATATCTTGGTTCTTAATTTTTCCCCATTCCCCTGCCCTCCTTTCAACCCCTCCATCCCTCCCTATTTACAAAGATTTTGTTTCCATTTTTTCATTTTGTCATATTTATTCCTTTCCCTTCTTTCCTTTCCCCTACCCTTCCCTTTTTCCCTCCCCCTTTGAACCTTCTTTGCCTATTTCACGTTATCTATTATACATTTTGATTCTCATTTACACTTTCACTTTCTCACAAGAGAAACTATACACACGTTGGTGCCCTATTTACTTCACTTAAGAAAGAGTATGACCTCAATGTTCATCCATTTGGCTATAAAGTTCTCTGGTTTCTCATTCTTAATTGCTGAGTAGTACTGCATTTTATATTTTAAATACATATATATATATTTTTTTTTTTTCTCCAGTCTCCAGTTGATGGGCAATTGGGCTGTTTCCAAATTTAGCTATTAGGATCTATGCCACATGAATATGAGTGCACATATATCGCTGTGATATGATTCTTTGAATTCTTTTGGGAAGATACCCAGCAGGGGAATAGCTGGATCAAATGAGACTTCTAATCCTAGTTATTGTGAATCTCCCCAGTGATTTCCACAGTGGTTGCACCAGTCTGCACTCCCACCAACAGCGGAGAAGGTTTCCTTTTTCCCCACAGCCCCACTGGTGTTTGTTATTGCTTGATTTTTTTATAGCAGCTGTTCTTCATGGGGTAAGGTAGAATTTTAGAATATTTTTTCATTTGCATTTCTTGAATGGTCAGTGCTGTTGAACATTTTTTCATAAGTTTACTTGCTGCTTCTACTTTTTTGTCTGAGAAATATTTCTAGATATAGTCCTTTTGTATTTAATGTATTAGTTTGGAACAAGTCATGGTTTTTGTCTTTTGTTGAATAATAAAATTAGCCTTTGTTTGGAGATAAGACTCACTTATTCTAAAGTTATGTTCTGTATGTAAGGCTTATTTTAAACTTGAAGAAAATATTAAAATGAGAACTGAACAGTTACATAGGCAGACCTCCTAGGAAGAGGAAATGTTCTGCAAATAACTTTAATGCTTCCTCTATGTCCAGACAGAATGCTCTGTGCTTATCCTTCTTGGGAGGTGACTCCTTCCTCTTTACAGTGGGGATACACATCACCACAGCTCAAATACATGCTGTCTCTGTTGCTACTACCCTTGAAGCTGCTAATTTGACTCTTTGCCCAATTTTTTAAGGATTAATTACATATTCTCCAAGCCTGTTTTAACGTCATAGTATGGGATGTGTACCTTCTTGCTATGCATCTTTACTTTAGCTTCTATTTAATTCTCCCAAGAAACTTAATGTAGCATCATTTTAATTTTCAAATGATTTTGGAGAAAACTGAAGATTGGAGAGATTAACCAAAAGTAAGTTGACCCAAGTTTAAATAGATAATTACAATGAAAAAAGATATTTCTGCCCTTGAGTTTAACTCCAATGCCTAGACCAAAGAGCAATCTCTGCTTTCTCTTTCTGTTACTGGTCCCCTGCCCATTCTACTATGAGTGACTCTCTCTCTGTGTCTCGTATCCAAATTGCAAAGGACATTGAGAGTGAAATCTCTACTCCATTCAACCCAAAGACTTCTAGGTATTTTGACCACAATTTTAACAAACTTATCAAGAAAATAGGTCATACAAATTTCAATGATTATATCTTGGTAACATGTTATCAATTTTTTAGCAGAACATATACATGAAGCTCTATGATATAATTTTACTGAATAGATATTAGAGTCATGTTTATTGAGCCTACAATTCTGAACTTCTCTTATATTTAAATAAATCTTTACCCTTTTGTCATATTTTAATCTTCCATGATTTCCTAAATTCATTTGCACAGATGCAACAATTGTGGACACTTACAGTGCTCTCACGAGCACTGTCAAGAACACACTGAGCTCCTTTGTGAGCTAGCTACAGTTTTATTGTCACTCTTTTTTTAATATGTTGTATGGCACTTTTAATTCTTTTCAATTTTTAGAATGACTTCAGCATTTCTGCACAGGCTGATATTCACTTAGTTTCTAAACACTGTTTGAAGTAAAGCTGCCGTGATGTACACACTGCAGAGAACAGATAATCTATTGGGTCCAAATAGATACGTGCATGTAAAATATTGATCAGTCTTTCCAAATTTCTCAACTCACTCATTCACTTATTCTACCTAAACTAGTACATTATCGCTATGTCTCTGTTCCATCCTCTAAAAGAGGGGACTGTCGTTGCTTTATTTATGTTTTTATTTTCATTATATGTGCTAATTCATATGTCTATATCCATCCCTATCTTTTGTTTCTATAAACAACACAAATTTACAATTAATTTTCTTTGATATTTTTTGTAATTCTCAATTGATTTTCACATTTGTTCATCCTAGAACCACTCACAGAGCAATAGTTTAATTTCTTAATTTGCTCTATCTAGCTCAGTTATCTTTTCCCCCATATTTTCTGGATTTTTTGAAAGCTTCAAGATACCATATATTTAGAAATCATATATATATATATATATATATATATGTGTGTGTGTGTGTGTGTGTGTGTGTGTGTGTGTGTGTGTATCAGGATATTCTTCTTCATTTACCAATTTGATCATCTCAACAGCATTTTCCCTTGGAGTTATTATGTTAAATTTAAAAATCAGGAAAAGATTATTGTATGCACACTTAAATAGTTTTGAATGAGATAATAATCATCATATACAGCTCTATGATCCTTTATAAAGAAAGACCTTCACCCCAGTTCTCATTTGATCTTCACACTCACTGGAAGCATGACTACAATCTCTACTATAAAGATGAGTAAACAGAGACTCCAAGACATAAGGTACAGCAAGAAACTATCTAGATGATTACATATATGGGATTTTCATTCCAAATATGATACTATTTTCACTGAAGATCACTGTTCCTTAAAAGTCTATCATCTGTTGTTAATTCCTCTCTTAGAAGATGCTGGATGCGTGAAGAGATTTGGGCATTTCTGGAATCCCTCTGTCTATTGCCTTTTGGGCCTCAACAAAATGTCTTCCCTTACTAAAAACCCACTAATTAATTCTATTGAATTAAGACTTTTAACATCCAAGAGTTCTCTATTCAAAATCCAAATACCCTTGGAGATTTAATAATCAAGCTGTTAAGTAATTAAACCTTAGTAAGAATTAGCTTATCAGATTGCTTTTCATCACCCACTAAGTGAGGAGCAATGGAGCACAAAGACTAAGATGGGATAGGGTGAGAGCCAAATCGCAGGCAATTCTGAAGGGGCTGACAGTGTGACACTGTTGCTAGCATGAAAGCCTGGGTATTTGATACGAAGGGTAGGCGTAACTAACCGAGCTCTAAGAAAATCGATGATTTCGCAATTCTGGCATATAGTTGAGCGTGGCTACCGAGAAGAGTCAAAAATAATGCCATATTATTTAGGATTTTACCCCTAGATGTGTCTTTCTCTTTCAACCTACAGTCAAAATAATGCTCTTACTTTGTAGATAATAATGGCCAAGCTAATTAACTGTGTCTGATGCTCCCTACTCTTGGCTTTTAAAACACTTGCATAAATTTCAACTGTAGAATAAACAAAGCAGTAAACAAAATAAAACACAACAAATATCCAATGTCTTTCATGCTTCCCTGATCATTTCCATTCCTTTCTAGCCCTGGAGAACTTGACCATTCTCTTACTTCTGCTTTTATTTAATGTGCACAGCCTGATTTCATTCAATCATAACTCCTTTTCACCAATTTATTTTATCTTCTTCCTTCAATTTCACCATACTCCTTTATAAGGACTAATTAAAATTTATCTTTGCACTCCTAGCATCTGTCATAATATGTACAATTTGTGGTCATGACTAATAGGTTACTAGATGCTTACCAAATGAATTAGCCAGACAAGTATGTAAATATTGATATAACTATATAACTACATAACAAGTATTTCGTCCCTTAACAATCAAGCTGGATATTCACCTTAGGTTTCATTTATTTTCAATTTGTATTATTATTCTTCATGATCTTTCTTTGTTGTATGCATACTGTGGATTAAACCCAAGAACTCTTCCAAGCCTTGTGCTTTACATTCAAAATTCCCATTTTCATAGATATTTAAAAGCAACATATTTGAAACAAGATAGCACACAATAAAAAAAAGTTTTGACATAAGTACCTAGGAGTCATATGAAAAACAACAACTACAACAACAAAAATCACAACAGAAAGTGAGCTGTAAAACACAGACTATAGTTTCTTAAGTGGCAAAAACCACGATAACTTTGGATTATAAGACCCCTTTAATCTATAGTAAATTCTGCCAGTAAATGATTCTATTTTGTATCCATAGTGCATGATGATATACTTATCACTCAAATCATTTCCATGAAATAGAAAAACAATAAGATATCAGATCAGTGGTTTGAATACTAAAAGGAATAAAATCAATCTCTCAACAGTATTTCAAAAATATACTTGTGTTATTTAAGAGAAATATTTAACTGGCATTTCTAGTAGAGGACAGATACTGATCATGTGCCATAGTGTAATATTCCTAAATTTGGCTTCTTAAATGAAGATATTCATTTGTTTGTGTGAAGCTTTATTTATCATAAATGATATCTTTTATCTGACACATGTTAATACATAATATGACTTTATACACTTGACTCTCAGTTTCCTGTCCTAACATCAAGTTTCATCATCTTGGCATATCTGTGTTTGAGAAGTGAATTGGGAGACCATTATTGTTCTGTGATTCTTGAAAATTTTACAAGTTTTGACCAAGCAGGATGCAAAACTGTTTTTTGAGTTTCTGCCATGAAATGTCTAATAACCCTGTCATTCTTCTGGAACTATTGTGTTAATAAATTCTGACAACGTGTAAAACATAGTGAGAAGAATTTTTGCTACTCACACAGCTTTTTTCCCAATTGGTAAAAGAGAGAGAAACTAAAAAAGAAAGACCCCACAATCAGGTCAAATAGGCCATTTTTTTTACAGGAATATTTTCTGTACTTCCATTCTGGAATTGTGATTTTCTTTAAATATTTAAGTTAATAAAATTCATATTTCCATCTTTGAAGCACAGACAACTTAAAAATTATATCATAATAGATTTTATTTTATTTTAGAATTACTGATAGTCATTTTACTCAATCTTTTTTTTATTTCTCCACAACTAGTTTCATATCCTTTTACACTAAATCAATTCATAAATTTTTTTTTGCTACATTTTGTCTTACATTGACAAATGGTAGAGCTTGATAACTTATTTTTATTAGAGGATCATGTCTGAGTGAAAAGTGAATCATACATACACACACGCAAGTGATTGTCTTGTTCAGACTCAATTGTAATGCTAGTTAAAATGAAAATACAAGGAAAAGATGAAATTCAGCCACCATTTTGTCTGTAATAGAGAATCTGGTATTATGTTTTCACATGTAACAGCTATCCAATCTTGGTTACATCTAGAAAGATTATTGCCATACATGAATAACTTCTCATGAATTCAAAAGAAATCTAGTTCCCCAGAGACATATTAAAAATAAACAGATATTAATTTTCCTTCAGGTTGGTCTAAAAACTTTCAGCAAGTAGCAATATACACACACACACACACACACATACTCACACACACACACACACACACACACACACAAGTGGATATACCTGTCTCTGTAAATGTTTGCATTACAGTGTTTAAATTTGTGTTCCTCTAAAAGCCATGAATCAGAAGCACCCCAGGAATCTAGAATCACAGCCATTATGAAAGAAAGCTTTTGGCTCCAAGGTAGTGAAGAGAGGCTGATGGATCAAAACTCTATGTCTTGCTTTTGAAATTAAATGACTACAGCAGGCTCTGCGAGAGCAAAACCAGTATGTACGGTTCACTGTGTAGCACCTCACAGGGTAGACGCCACTTAACACAGGCTTGTGATTCTCAGCAGCTCTCCCCAGATTTCCCAGCTCTGGATATGTCCCACACAGATTAATCATACATGTATAAATATTTAGTAGCTTTTGTAAATGGAAATTACTAATTTCTTTTTCAAAGTAAGACCTAATGAGCACCTCAAAGAAGTTTCTGTCTGAAGAAAAGGATTAATCATCATTCTACCTAATGTGTCAATTTCATGTCACCAACACATCAAAAGGTGCAATTTTCAGAAAGTTGTTTTCTACCTGAGTCTTTTCATTGTGATTTCACAACACAATTGCCTACTTAGGCCCTCCCAGAAAATTGCACTCTTGCAATATATGCACTGTTTGGACACAAAGCATTCCTCTTTTGAGTTAATTAATACATCACAAGATGCTTTCTCAATTACAAAGCTCCCAAATCTCATAAACAAACAAGCTTAGGGTATTATCCCTGTGCTGTATTTGTTCATTCTCCCTGCATTTTCTTTCATTTGTGTAAAATATATTTTTGACTTCAGTGCAACCCGTAAACAAACTTGCGATCTAAATAATATCAAGCATAACTCAACAAGAGCAAACAAACATGGTAAAGCAAAACACTCACAACACAGTACTATTTTTAGTCCTTCACATTCTCTTTCACATCTCTTAGCACATTTCATTTAGCACATCTCTCTGAGAAAAGAGAATTCCTGTCTTTCATTTTCTCTCCCATTGAGAGAACAGTCATAAAGAAGTTTCATCCAGGAGATATAATAAATCTTTTCATAAGTGTCATGGGGGTTAATTCTTTTCTCACCTCCATCTATTTTAAAAAACAAAATCATAAACAATGATTATTTGTAAGTCCAATAATTTTTTTAAAGTGGTAATATAATTTACAGGATTATATCAAGATTTTTCATTATCTAGGAACATACGTTTTCTATATTAAAGTAGAATATTCTTTAAACATGTGCATGACTGTAATTTAAAATTAGTAAGGTTTTCAAAAGAGTTAAATATGTTCAGTAATTCTACTATTTTGAGTTTGAAGCAACTGTGGTATCCAACTCAAGGTAAAGGTTATTTTAAGTCTCTCTTTTCCCAATTAAATTTTGACTTTCAAAAATGTCTGATGCATTTTACTTTGATAGTAAAACTTTATTTAGAAACTACTACACCCCAAATCATTACTACATATATAAAGTATAATATTATGTGTTAAAAGTAATAGAAATCTTTATTAAAAACCTGAAGTTACTATTAAAAATTATACTTCCTACATAGTTAAACTAAAATGATTAAAGAAAGATTTTAATTTCTTTCTGTTTAATGGTGAAAAGGGGTAAATTTAGGGAGAGATTTTGACTTCTTTTAATAGTGAAAAAAGGGTATATTTAGGGAACCAGATGGACTTATTTTAGATTATCCCATTTTCTTGGCAATATCCAGAAGAGCATATTCAGGAGCCAGTGGGACATACGCTTTCTTCTCTGTGTCACGTATGGGCCTTGGCCACAGCCGCAGTGGAGCTTTCTCACAGCCTGTTAATCTGGTGCTTGTGGGCCATGAGACTGACGAGGGACACGTGAGAGCTATAGGCTTTTACCCACTGCATAGCACACTCAGTCAGGAAGAATTTGACCATGGCAGTTCGGCCAAACTTGTTTCTCCTGAGTGCACTATCCCGAGGACATTGGAGGTACCTGGACAGCTTCTGTGTCTCCAAAACACAAAAGGTGGGTGATGTGTGGATTCTCCTTTTCTTTCTTTTCTCTTTTCCTTGTCTTTTTCCTTTCGTGTGTGTGTGTGTACATGTGTTTGTGTAAGCTTTCAGTACTTCATTCTTGACATTTTGTAGTATTTTAAAAGAAAGTGGTCTAGTGTGGTTCTTGCAAGCCTACAGCATGTGTGCCACAGCAGGCACACAGAGCTCTGCTTGTTGGCAGGAGCCACATCACCCTAACCAGCCAAAGACAGACAAATGATTAGTGTACATACAATAGCAAAGATCACATTTTTGTGCAAAAACACACCAACTTCAGGCTTTTACTTTTCAATAAAAAGCTGTGTCATTGAAAGCTCTATTGTTATTTTCTTTTAGGACAAAAAATGTTATTGTATGAGTTGTTGTTTTTTTTTTTTTTTTTCTAAACTGAAACCTCACTATTCAGCTTTAATTGCAGTGTTGGCTCCTTGTAATAAATAAGTGGGGTAGGAACTCTGTATCTAAAAGTTTTCACGATCTGTGATCTAAGGGATGTACAAAGTAGAAGTTACCAGTGATTTTTATTATGGAAGAAAACACTAGTGATATATAATTTAGACATAATAGTATAATTACCTAATACAATACAATAGTGAAATTTAAAGCAGTGTGTGAGAGCACATATAAAAAGCAGCACGGATGATGTTTATGGTTATTTTTGTCATTCTCCTTTGAAACCTGATAGTTTTTCCTCGGTGGTTGTAAAATTAAACACTTGAAATGATTTTTTTAAATATTTACCTGGAATGTTTACATACAAATGACAGGTAACTGTGAGAAACATCAAGGAAGACAGAAGTAAAGAGTTTCATATAGCGTGTGTGGTGTCGCATGCCGGTAATCCCAGCACTCGGGAGGCTGAGGCAGGAGGATCACTTTGAGTTGGAGGCCAGCCTGGGCTACAGAGTGAGTTCCAGGTCAGTCTGAACTACATAGTGAGACCCTGTCTCAAAAAAAAAAAAAAAAAAAAAAAAGAGTTTCATATATACTCATTGTAGCGATGCTATCTAGTGAGACCAGCTAAGAGATGTGGAAGAAATTCTTCATTGTGACCTTATTTCTAGCCTTTAGTGTCTAGCTGGTGCTATGTTCATGCTTCTATGACAATAAGTAGAATTCTTAGTTGAAAACCGCTGAAGTACAAAATAACATGATTCTATTGTTGAAAGCCAACTGAAAGAGTGTAATAAGATGTGTCTACAGACCAGTCTCTCAGGAGCCTCTCCTCCAAAATTCATCCTGCACCACATGCTAGATTATAACACTTCATTGGAAGATGATCTTGGAAAGGCCAACAACCATGGCCAAGCCATTGGGAAGTTCCTCCAAGTAATGCAGTCAGTTGGTGAGGAATACAAGAAAAAAAAATGTCAAGTATAGGTATTTATCTGGAACTTCTCAGTGCTTGTTTATGCCTTTAACTCTAGTTAAAGGGATAAGCCTAAGCTGTTAGTTCTGACTCATTTACCACATCTTGACATTTGATATCACATGGCACACACCTGAATTAGGATAGCCTGAAGTCCTAAAATCTGCATTAATAGGACATCTCAGTATCACAAATATGAAAATAAAACAGCACATTGGATACCAACTACGGAGAAAGTAAAGTTAATGGTGCAGAAACAACAGAAATTGAAAATAGTGTGTATCCTTAAAGAAAAAAACATAAAACAGCATCAGGTAGTAGTAAAGAGGATACAAGCAGAGATCTGGGTATTAAAATAAATTATTATTGAAATAAAGTATTGAACAGACAATTTGAATGGTCAACATTGATTCAGCTACAAGACAAAACATGAGCTGAAAAATCGGGCAAAGAAACTTATACAAAAAGAATGAGGAAAAATTAATTTGGATATAATAGAAATTAATTTGGATATAAAAAAGAGGGTAAAACAGATTTTAGAAACAGAAATTTTAACATTTATAATTAAATTTCCAGGAAAAATAATGAAAGATAAGAAATAACTAGAACCAGTCATAGGTGGCATAAAATCAGTGGAAGATTAAGATATCAGATTTAAAGTGCTCATGGGCTTTACACACACACAGTATATACATGCATAGTATATAGAGCAAAAAAGAAAAAAGTGTGTAAGCAGATTTTTTGGTAAAATTTGGAAGTCATTCTAAATGAAAAAATATTCTACTATTTCCTGAGATAAATATAATTATTTCCAAGGAAGGAATATCCTCACTTAAACTAGAGTCCTAACAATAGTACTAAAAGAAAGAAGATGTTGTATCTTCAAAATATTGAAGAACATCACTTGGAACCTAGAATTTAATAACTTGCAAAAGAACTATAAAGACAAAGTTAAATACATTCCAAGAACCAGAATTTATGTAAACACTTCTGCATGAACAGCCTTTTTGGGAGTATTTCCAAAAGGTTTCCTAAAAGAGCATTAGATACAGTGAAAACTTTTATTTAACTATTTTGGGGAAGCTTACTGTTATCAAAGTAAGCATTGTTTTTAAATATACAAGAAGGTTATAATAATACAGAATTTAAATTTTAAAGATAGTTTTAGGCACTGAAAAACGGAAGTCATTATGGGTACAGGTTGTTGTTTACTTGAGGGAAATATTAATATGCTTAACAAAATGATCAGGAAAGTTAATGTAATTGGGAATGTTAACATAAAGTATAATCAGATGAAGAGTAAATTTGTCTGTACAACACTCAAGCAGAAAACTTATTTGTTTCAGTGGAAAGTGCCAAAAGTGAGAAAAAGATATAACACTTAATAAAAGCATGAAAATATAGACTTTTAATTTGATATACATTTTTCAGAAAATTAATAATTCAACAGAAAAATCAAATAGACTTGATTGCAAGTAGAAATATAATATATATGTTTTGTGCAATAAATATAGATATATTTATACCAATATACATATATGTATGAGTGTGTGTTATACTTCTTCATGTATAGTAACTTCTATTCTTTTTGGCTCTTCCACCAGTTATTTTTTTGTTATGATACATTTTTAAACTAAGTACTATATAAATTCAACACATTTGGATTAAATTCTTACTATTTTAAATTCTAAATTATCTTTTGAAGTCCAGAACATTAAAGTTATAATATCCATTATATTTGCTTCCATGTCTTACATCTCTGGCACTGTTCAGATCAAGCACGTTTTAGAAGTCATACTAATCCATTAAAAACATCTTTCTCTGTATCTTTTATTTCTTCTGGAAAATTTTTCACATCCTCAAATTTTTTTTTGAAAATATAAATTGGACTTTCTTTCATAGTGATTTTTGTTTTTTTTTACTGGATATTATCTTAGCTACTTTTCTCTCCTTGCTGAGACAAAATGCTACAAATTAAAGGGGAAAGATTTACTTAGTACAAAATTATTTCAAACTGTAAGATGGATTAAAGTCTAAAATTCAAAATATAAATTAGCTAGAATAAAATATAAGTAGGTATTATCAATACTAAGCCAAAGGCAAATGTACAATAGAATAGATTTGCATTAGATTTTACTAGAAAAAGAGATTTTTATATGAAGTGTTTTTCTGATTATATAAGGTATTTATGGGGTAGGGTTATAGAAACAGAATTAGAAGACTCCCAATGGCCATCGGAGATGGAAGAACCCAAAATGGCCAACTGCACACTGGAGAGCTGGAGCCTCCATTACAGTCCAAAGCCAGAGGCCTAGAAGCTCACTGCAGAGTCCCGGTACAAGTCTGTGTTTGAAAGCTGAGCAGTTTGAATCCTAAAGGAGCTGGAATCTCATACTGGACAGGAATGGTAAAGGCCAGAGCTCTTCTGAAGAAAGGAAATCTTTTTTTTCCCCCTTTATACTCCATCCAGGGCACAAGCCCCCACATCTAGGGTGGCTCTTCCCCGCCCAGTTGGTGACCTGCCTGTCGGTCATCCACAAGCACACTCACAGCTTTACTAATCTGAGAGGCAGTTCTTACTCAAGTCAACCTATCCCAGTTAGGGTCACAGTAGTTGTGACAACCAAGTAGAATACATTTAATACTAGAAAAAGTTTATAAAATAAAATGAAATATAAGAATGACACACTTTAAAAATAATGTGTGGAGCCCAATGGATAGAAAAAGCATACTTATAAGGACATAGAAGTTTCATGTCATTTAAAAGGCAACCTAAAAGGGAATATTGTTGGATATCCAAGAAATACTGTGTAGTTTATACTGGTTGATTGCAAGTTGCCAGAATGGTTGTGATATGTATTTGTATTTTTATATATAAATTAATTCAGATCAATACAAATGAAGAGTCTTATTCCAGATTTTGCATGCACTGAGGCAATAAATACAAGATTTGTTTATAGTTTTGCCAAAAATGTTGCCTAAAAACATCTTAATGTTTTTGGAGGTGGGACTCGCGGAAGCACAGGATATCAGGGCGTTGTACTCATCAGGAGATTTGTCCACGAATGTGATTAAAGCCGAATGCTCTGTGAGGAGAGGGGGAGGAACGAGAGGAGGCAGGGCACTGGAGATGCGTCTTTGGAAGTTCTTTTCCCCTCCCCATTGCCTTCCTCCTCCTCCTCCTCCTCCTCCTCCTCTTCTTCGTCCTCTTCCTCTCTTTTTATCTCTCTGTATGTTGTTCTCTGGCTCTTTCTCCTCCTTTAGCTTCTTAGCCAACATGAATTAAGCATCTTTCGTCCTTGAGCCCTGCTGCTGTGCTATTCAGGACTTCATATCAGCCAGCCATGAATTGAATAGTCTGAAATTTAGAGCCAATTTAAACCTCTCTCTTCTGTTGTGGGTGCCAGTTATTCGGGCCCAGTGTCTGTAAGCAAATACTATAAGATGCAACTACTCTGGGATATATCCGTTTCCAAAGAATTTCTTCTACACTACATTCTTCACAGTGCGATCTGCTCACCCACAGGATCAGCATCACCCAAGGACTCATTAGAAATGCACATCTTAGACTCCTGGGCAGATCTCCTGTATAGAAGTCACGGAAGTGAACTCAGCCATCTGTTTTGACAAGCATTTCATATGATTCGGAGGTATATTAAAATTGAAGACCACGGCTCTGGATCATACTTGGACTGATCTATTTATTTCATTTGTAGATGTGCTCAGTAATAAAGTATCATTTAAGTACTGAAGTGATTTATATGCAGAAACAATTACATTATAGTGAAGATGAGAAGCAGTGCAAAGAGAAAGATCACTTTTGGCAGCCAAATTTAATCTTGATATAGTATCGATTTCTAGGAAATTGGCCTACTAAAATAGTTTCAGAGGAATTGCAAACACACCTCTTTATTGTACTTAAACAGGAAAAAGTGAATGCATTTCCTGTCCTATTCAAGTTAATACAGAAGGCATTATCACTCATTTAAGAAGTTTAAATTTTCTCATTTTTGTTTGTTAGATATAGGTTTTTGCTAACACCAAAATCCAGTAATTAATAGTAGTAGCTTGTGATCAGCATGTGAATTATGTCTGGACCAATTACATATTGTGGAAGGTTTCTGATGGCTCTGTAGCACTTTCCATCACCTGAAAATGGAGAAAATAATATATTGCTTCATTATCTATAGAAATTAATAATACCTGCTTTAGAACTTTCTTTGCCGTTTCTCCTGTTGCAAAATAGTGAAAATAGTGAAGTACTATTTCGAGCAGGGTGATGGCAAATATATATTCCAAAAAGTGCATCTGATTGAGTACTCGTGCATTTAATCATGTAAGTCCATTGATTTCCACTATAATTTCAAACTATGCCCATAAAATAGATGTTTCAGAGGTATAATAAATATCACCCCTAAGAATTATCTAACTGCTTCAAAGTCTATGCATATATTGTTAAAATATTATTTATGTGTATTTATTTTTCCACACAGTTCTACAAGGAAAGTTGGTGCAATGAACAAGTGACCCTCTTATTCTTACCACAATAATTAAATATGCTTCTCCGCAGTTTCTAACACAGAATACCCTCATAAAATGTTTTATAAAGATGGTTTTTCAACTGATTATTTGGAATAGTAAACAATAGTATTAATGACATCCACTAATTCAGAGGAAACCATGAACTAGTATTGTCACATGAAGATTTATTTTAGACGGACCTGATATGATTGTAAGTAAGCTGATTTGACTTAACATTAAGTATGATGGTATCTTTTAAAAGCAAGTCCCCTTCCTGCTGTTTTACACTTAAATTGCTTCTATAATCTACTCATTAGTTGATTAACTTATCACAACTGGAAATAAGTACCTGTTTTAAATAGGAGGGAGCTAATTAAAGAAGTGGTCTGAATGCTTTCTGGCTGTACCCTAGCAGCTGGTTGCTCAGTTTGGGGTGTGGTGGAGGGATTTCAAAGATCATAAATTAAACATATGAAAGACAAAATGGTAGACTGTCATAAATAGTTCCTCGATAAATTGCACTAATCATTATTATCTATAATGTTTATTTTATCGTTTTTGTTCCCATCTTCAAAGCTGCTCTTAACTCTTGAGAAACTTGAATTCTGAAAAATTGTGACTTACCAGCTAATGGCAATTACCAACCACTGTCTATGATGCCAAGTATTTTTGTAAAGTACAATAATGTCATACCGTGAATCATTTCCTATTCCTTCTTGCACTTTCATGCAACTCTTCCTCATATATATCTATATGTATATATCTTACAAGTCGAACACAGAGACAGTGGTACCACTGCATAATGAAGAATGGATTTATCAAATGATGATACATCACAAACCTTTTGGGGAAAGCTTTAGATTTTCCTTCATGCCTTACATCAGGTGATGGAAGTTTGAAGTCTCTGCAAAGACTGAGGGCAAACTGTTAGTACGACACTGCCTGACAACACTCCTCCTGGCTCCAAAAGTCTTTCTTCAGGTACCTGAAGAGGTTTCCTCAGGTAGCCTCCTCCAGGTTCCCTAGTATGGGAAGTACTTTTTATTCCCTTCTCTTGCAATTTTGATTGAAAATTAATGAGGAAAAAACAAAGTGCTAATAAACAGGAATTGAAATAATTAGTGAGCAAGAATCTTTATATTTTCTAGTCTATTTAATTTAAGGACTTCATGGTGCTATAAAGAAACCATAGAGGCAACTATGAACATTCAAATGGCATAACCTGAAGCAGTGATGGGTAATGTTCTCAGTTAGGTAATACTGAAAAGATTCAAAAGGAGAATGCTGCAATTCTTGATATAGCTAGAATCATAAAAACTCAGCTAGAATTATGAAAAATATACTGACTGCTCACTGACAACATAACAGCAAAATACTATATGGCATGCCTATTCATTATTTAGTAGGCATTTCGAGTAAATTTCTTATTTCAGCTCAAAGCAATGAAAACATTATCATTCCATTCTCTCAATCACAGATTAATTAAATATATTAGGACTTCATTAGATTGAACAGATGGAAAAGGCAGTACTGTTGATGGTAGTTCACATACCATTTTTACTATTCAATTTTTTTGTGAAACAGGTAGGATTACTAATTTAGCATTTTAACTAAATTTCAGAATACTTTATGAAAATAATAAAACCATAGTAGAGACCAGAGTTCTAGTCTTGTATTTGAGTTTAGCAGGTATTACTATATGTAAAATATAACATTCCCTGGTGGTTCTTTTCCCGTGATTATAATATAAATGAATAGTGTATTATCTATATCATGTTATTGGTTGACTGTGAATATTTTTATTCCAATTTCTATACATTAATAATCGAAGCAAACAGAATAAATGTTGTACGATCTGGTAAATTAAGACAGTGATATTTATACTTATATTATGATACAATAATATTTACCAATTGAAAAATTATTCCCTAAATCCAATACTCCTCTTGTGTCTAATATTCATCATGCTTCTCATAACTGCCAGCCATTATTTAGAAGCTATGACTATAGTGGTGAATAAGAAGCTGAAGACTTGCTTTTTTATGCTTAACATGGCTGGATGAGCAGAGAGATGGAAAGGAAAGGAAGGTATACACTAAGTATTTAAAAAGTAAATAATTTCATGCAGTTACAAGTGATAAATCATGGAAGTTTTCTCCAAGGTAGTGGCATTCTAAATAAGATGCGGTTGTTGGTGGAAGCAGCCAGGCAAAATGATGAATTGAGTATAGGGCCAAGTGAGGAGCATTTGGGGACAAGGAAAAGAGCAAGTAAAAAAAAAAAAACATCTGGAAGGACTTAGGTTGTGCCAAGAACTTACAGCGAGTTTGGTGAGAAAGTAGATAAAAGTAAGTTAGCTGGTTGTTGTGCAGAGATGGTGAATTCCTCTCTGACACCTTTGCTTGCCTGGCTGTCTTTCTGTAGCACCATTGTAGGTCCAAATGGTGATTTTTCCAGACATCCTGTTTAAAATTAACTGAGTTGTCCTAAACAGAAAGAATTATAAATTTTACATTTACTTCTATCGAAAATACCTAATTTAAACCATGTGACAAATTAAAACCCCACTGCAATAACCATTAAGTTATATGTATGTCTGTTTTTATGAATCTCCAAAGAAAGAAAATTCATACAAAAATATTACTATTCAAGAATGACATAGATATCATAGTTATAAGCATATTTTATATTATGTTGCAATGTATGCTAAACCATAAAGCATACATTGATTGAAAAAACTTTAAATGCACAGTACATAACATGAAAATGGCTTTTCACGTGTTAAATTTGATGGACCCTAGCTCAGAAAACACCTTTTAAAGCAACTCTAAAAGAAATTAGAGCTGGCTTAGTAAACATTTTCATTAGCTTTGTAGATTTCCCTACAGACCTAAAGAGGACTAACACTACCTCTACTTTTACAATCATATTTCTTCTCAGGTTGCTTAGGATGAGTTTAACTTTTAGATGACATAAGAAAAGGTACAAATCAATTAGTCTAAGGTCATTATAAACCAGGTTTTGTGATGAGATTTTAAGCATCCTTGAGTTTATTTCAATTATTAATACTTTTCCAATATGATGTTTAATATGATGAGAATTTGAATAAAAATACTAATCATAACAAGATATTTAAAAGTAAGAACTCTCCTGAATTAGGCAATAAATCACCAAACCCAATGATTTATCCCAAAGTGGGTAGAAACTAACACCATATTATTTTAGGTAACAAAAGTAATAAATTAAGAACCTGTGTCAGCAAAACATCAATAGGCAAAATAAAGTAATTATTTTAAGTGAGTAATGTAAATTCGATATTCTTAATTTGTTCAACTTTTTCTTTGTTAGCAAATGAAGATTCAGAATTTTCAAATAACCCTCATTTTTCCATGCATTAAATCAAAACTTGGATGTAGCTTCCCAGCAGTTAATGCCAGTCTCTCAATGTTAGGATTATTTTCTTAGTGAAAAGATACATGCCCTATTATCTTTGTAACTCTGCATCTATAACAGGAAGACAGACTCTGCACCTTCTACCATAGCTAGCAATTTCATCTCACTCAGTGGCACCAAGAAAAGTATAATCCAAAATTGAGCCATACAAGCACTCAGAGAATACTGCAGCCTTGGTGCAAGGGGGACAAGCTACTACTTGAGCTTGTCGAAGACACTGTCACCGTACATATGGTATTGTTTTTTCAGCAATTCAGAGTACAAATGTTGGGAGGGTCATGGGGACTTCTACTCTGTTCAAAGAAAGATCTGGAAGGCCAGGATATGTGGCCTTGGGAGGGTGATGTAGGAAAGTATAATTGTGAATGCAAATGTGCAGTGGGCATCTTAGGAAGCTGAAGATGCCAGAAATGTCCAACATATGTTGAGGAAAACCAGTAAAACATGCCCAAGGGTGAGGGCATGTGGGCTACAGCCAGCGAGCCATAACGGTGAGGCAGCACAAGCCCTTCGGAGTTCACCTCTCACCATGATCTCTCCTAGGTGGGAGAAACAAAACTACAGTACTGGATTTAATGTTTTTCCTGCTGTTTCCTTCTATCTTGCTTGTGTTCTATTCCTTTCTCCTTCCTGTTCCTCAGTTATGGAATGGGAATGTTTACCCTGTACACTTTATGTCGATATTAAGTTTTTAAAAATTTTTAAAAGGGTTTACAGCTAAGAAATTATCTTGAGTCTCAGAAGATGTTTTGGACTCAAACATTTTAGTAATGCCTGGAACTGTTAAGACTCTGGTGACTCTTAAAGGGACTAAATGTGTTTTGCATAATGAGATGGACATGAGCCTTTCAGGGGTCTGGGTAGAATTGTTACGGTTTATATAAAAATGTTTTCAAAAAGTCTCCCATGTTTGGAGGTGAGGCCCATTCAGAAGAGGCAGATCACTGGGAATGTGACCTGGAAGGGTGTATTCTTATCCATGGGTCCTCCTCTGCTTCCTGCCTGCCATTAGGTAAATAGTTTCCTTGGCATAACCTACACCAAACTGTCTCTACCAATAATCAACTAAAGTCACTAAAACCATGGCCAAATGTAAAACTTTAAATTGCAGATGTCAGGAGTTTTTTCTCACCAATGGCAATTTTCTAATGTAGTGGGTTTCACACCTGTAGGTGAAGTTTCACGATAGACTTTGTGTGATGGCTCCACACACATACAGAAGCAAGAGAGAAGGGAGGCTCACCCAGCACTATTAGATGTCCTAAGATTGTCAGAGTCTTCTGTGACATCAGTGGTGTCACTGGCTTGACTTGTTCATACTCCCCTTCTACTCAAAATAAATTTCCATGGCTCTGCAAGAAGAAAGAAAAGAGAACAAAAGGCTTATCCAACTTGGTGGCATTTTTCTATTTTTTGAAAAAATAGAAAAATATTTTAACCACTATATTTTTAATTGTATATCATGAGGTAAAATACTTTTTGGTTTGGATTTGTTTTGGAACAGTACTGCTGTTCAGTATATTGGTTTGCTTGTTTTTGTCACTTTTGTTCACTGGGCTTACATTGAACAGGAACTCAAACCAGGCAATTTTTCAGAACTTAATGGCTTTATTAATGCCATGCTTTAAATATGATAATTATTATTTTTCATGTACTATATGCATTTATTGTTCTTTTTAAAAATCCATAACACATACATTGTACAAAAAAGTTGGTACCGAGACAAAGATTGTTCTGAACAGTCCTCTTCCAAGGTGTTAGCTAAATAATTATTTTCATAGTGATAGCAACAAATCACGTAAGCGATAACTTAGGCAGTAAACAGCTTCAAGTAGGATTGACTTGGAGATGCAGTCACCTATCCAGATGAGAATTTAAATATGATAATTATACAAAAATTACAGAAAATGTTAGAACAGACACATGTCTGAAAATCTCAGCCTTATAAGAAATTTATGTTTTACTGTATTTGCTTATTTTTTCTCTCATCCCTTTTTCAAGGAATTGAAGGATTACTAGATTTAGATAAAGTTCTGTACAATCCATTCTTTTGGTCCCTTAGTAATTAATACTATAACATCTGTGTGCTCAATCTCACTCATACCTCCTACTGATGATACTGATGTCACATGAGCTATATGTGACATTACCGTTTACTTATTGAATGTTTAGAATTCCTTTTTCAACACTGTTTGTGTCACTCAAGTCTGATTCTTATGCTAAATCATGATTTAATTTTAACACATATATAATAGTTTATTATCTAGAAAGGAATACTAAATTAATTCTCTTTTACTGAATACTGAAATGCAAGAAAAATGTTGTATAGAAAAAAATGAATAAGAATAGAGTAAAAATATCATGCAGTATTTCATTACAAAATTTTAGATAAGCATATTCTTAATTTTATTAATCTATCACTACAGATGTCCCCATACTTATCAGTGGAATTCAGTCATTTCAAAATTTAAATTTAATGTATACTTCTGTTGCCTTGATTGTGATTTTTGGACAAAGTATAATTTTTAAATTTCCTAAATTATTACATTAGAGAATAATACTGAATCCCATTTTTTAAAGTGTGCTTTTGTTTTTATTATTGTTTGTAGTCATCGTTATGATGTGTATTTTCCTTGTAGAAAATTCCTTAGGATAATTCGTGGTTTGTGGTTCTGGAAGCCCTCCAATTGGGTTACATATGATAGGGATTTTTGCCCCATTTATGCAAAAGCTGAGTCAGAGGCCATTAGCAACTTAGCCTTAATGGAATAACCACAAACCATAACTAATATTAATATAAACATAAAATATATTTTACTTAAAAGGATCTTGTATGAATAGTTCCCTAGTGATCTTAATATTTTAAGGTAATTTCACATGTACCAAGAGAATAAAATCAGTGGGAAAGTGTTTTTTGAGTTAGGAAAACTTAAATTCAGACTTTGAACTACACTTATTATAAAAATTTTACTTTGGAATAGTTATACTTTTAGATCCCCATGAATTTAATCCTGTGTTTCCTAGTCAGAGTCTTATATATCCCACATGTATAATTTTGATCTTCATAATTACTTTATGATACAGGAACTATTATCACAATTTGTAAGTTTCTGTAAGAACTTCAAGATTCATAATCTTTCTATGTTTTGTCACAAATACCATGCCAGTAAATGCTAGACCATATTATCAGAAAAGTTTTGAAATTTTCTTCTTCATTTCATTATTTTTCCTCCTGATTTGTTACCTGTATTAGTATGTTTACTAACATCCCCCAAGCCTTTCGTGTTTGTCTCCTTTGTGATTCCATAAACTGATTTTCAGAATGTATAATTTCCATCCATTTAACTTCAAAATCACTGGCATTTTATTCCTTTGTGGAAAAAATATGATTATGATTTGAGGTACAAAGGGATTGGTTTCAGGGTTGTTCTACCACTAGGCTACATCCCGAGCTCATTTTATTTTTTGCTTTGAAACAAAGTCTCACTGAGTTCCCAATGCTGCCCTGGAATTTACAGAATCTATAAATTTGTTCTTTAGTGAACTTTTCATTTCAGCTACTAGAATTTTTAACTTTAAACTTTGTATTTTTTATTGTTTGAAACAATCCCTCTCTCCTCCCTGATATTTGTATTTCATCAGTATCATCTGTCTTTCCTTTTATAAACATGGACGTTTTAGCTCCCAAATGTCTTTATGATTATTCTTCTGAAGTCTTTATCTGATATCTGATACAGTAAGGCCATTTAAAGACATATCTTTACATTCAATTTTATGGGTCATGTTTTCCTGTTTCTTTACATGTTTCTTAAAATTAGCTTGAATAGTGAATATTTGAAGTAACAGAATGCAGCAATTCTGACCATTCTCCTCCCTTTCTGCCAGGGATTTTTGCAGTTGTTTGCTTGTTTGTCCATTTAGTGACACAGCGAACTATATTTAAGCATTTTCTCTGCATGTGTACTGTCTCTTGTCTCTCCACAGAGGACTTAGTCTCAAGCATATGCCCACTGTTCTGAAATAATGCACTGAACTATGTATTCCAGTTATAATTTATTATGTCTCTCTCTATTGGTCACACATTTAGCTGTTGGTCCACACTAGTTGTCAAGTGATTCCTCTATAGAATTTTTTCTTCAATATCCCTGAACATAAATTGCTCTACAGTCTAACATAGACTCTATTGTAGGGGAATCTTTCGGGCTAGTTTTTGCAACTTATTCCTGTTTCAAAGGACTTTTCTTAGCTTTATCTTTTTCTTTTCCCAGTTCTCTCTGGTATCTTTCTTTCTGTTTTTTTTTTGTTTTGTTTTGTTTTGTTTTTTTTGTTTTTTTTTTTTTTTGGTACCGGCATCGAACTCGGGTCCTGGCGCTTGCAAGGCAGGAGGTGGAACCACTGAGCTACATCCCCAGCCCACTCTCTGTTATCTTTCTTGGGATTCAGTTTAGCTAGTTGTTTTAATGCAACCATCACCTGTTTGTTATTATTTACTCCAAATATCTTTTTTGTTTACCACAGTGAATTCATCTGGAAATGTCCTACAGGTTGATCCAGATAAAATAAAATGGTTATCTTTGGATATCTTCTGTCTCCACCCGCCTCCCTTTCCACCCTGTCCCTCACTGAGAAAAATCTCTGCACCGGTTCTATAACACCGGGGAGTACACTGGTCCAGTTTTCTTGGTTGTCTTTCCTGTCTAACAAGGCACATGCAGTACGTTTGTTTTCCCCTAGAATGAAATGTCTGTGATCCAGGACTAGGAAAATTGGTGCCCACTATTCTCCCCTCGCTCCTGGGGGTAGAGTTTCCAACTGAAAATAAAATGTATAATTGATATTGTGTAATAGGAAGAAAGGATCTAAAAGAGTGAAGGAAGTGGGAGGGTTAGGGGAAAGGTAAAAAGGGAAAAGAAAAAATTCTGTGGAAAGGAAAAACGTGGAAACAATGCCTATATAAACAGGAAAGGGTGGAGGGGCTGAGGAGAGGGCTGGGGAATGGGGAAAAATAAGAAGTAAGATCCCAGTGATGAATGTAACTGTGTTGTATACCTAATATGTACCAATAAATTTCATACAGATGAAAAAGAAGATTCACTGGGTACAGGAAGGGATTCCCAAGGAAACCTCTCAGCTGCTTTTGTCCAGAATAGATCTAAAACTTGGAGATGTGCCTGGGAGATGGGAAGTAGTGGCCATTTGATTATCTAAGGACTCCTATAACCCTAGACTGAGAGTTGGAAAGGCATGGGATCCTGTGGTATTGGCTGCTCCAGTAGAAATAGAATTCCCATTTCTCTGAGCATGGGAAAGGAAAAGGAGAAGTTCTGCTTCTTTAATAGCTTTTCTTGAATAAATTTTTTTCCATATCCTGCATGCCAGCAGAACAATTTCCAGAGGATTTTAATGCTTTTTAATACTTTAATATATTTTTCAGGAGTTATGATCATTTTGGTGGTGAGAGGAAGGAGTAAACCATTATATTATGATGTCATGCTGGAAATGCCACCAATTGTATTAAAAGCAGTGATACACGTGCAATTTTTAAAAGTACTGATAGAAAATAAAGAAAAGACATGAAAGAATATATCAAAATGTGAAGAGTATTTCTGATTAATTCTGGATTTCTAAATTGTTGAGTTATACACAAATAAAAATATAATATGATTAATAATTTAATAACTGGATAGCATTTTAGGGCACTTATATAATGGTAATAAATATAACTTTGTAGTTGGAGATTTATTGATAGAAAAAGACAAAAAAATAAAAATGTGTATATATTAAGCTCTGATTTAACTGTGGATATAAAACCTCACATAAAAGCAGATCTTTTAAGATTTTTAAATGAATTTTTAAATCTTTTTATAAAGTGATCAAAATCTAGCTTATTTGTAATATTGATGCTGCCTTGAAAATGAATGTAGTTTTTATAAATTAGCTGATACCTACATCTTTGGGCACTCTGATGAATATAATGTTAGTAATCCTGCTTAAAATGAATACAATTTACTTGTATTTAAATTTCTTAGTTTTATTTAAATAATTTGAGATATGATGCCATTTATAGTCATTGTATATAAAAAAATCTGCTACGAATTTACAAACTTATTTTGCACTAAATTCTCACGATAATGGAAGAGAGTTGTTAAACAATACATTCATGTGTGGCCTAAAAGTTTGAAAAACTACACATTTATAAAAATAACAACCAAATTAAAAAGTAGAAATGGTTAAACTAGATAATTAATTAAAATGTATAATTACTGTTGAAGACTTTTTGAAAATGAATAATTTTCCTCCTACTTTGCTTTTTTCCAAAAAGCATTCAAAGTGCTCTTCTGCATAGTGCTTTAAAAGCCATACTGAAATTTTTCTTGAGTATAAAATATTATAGCTATTTTAAAATTTTATATTCTAAGTTGTATTAGTGCTTATTTCTGGTTTTACTGTCTAATCTAACATGAATTGTTCTAATACACACTTAGCAGTATTGATGCACAAATAAACATGTTTTCTTTTGTCCTTAGACAAAAGAAGTGTCTCATGTTTATGTATTTGTGTGTAAGGGATTGTCAGTAGACATCCTTTGGGAGTTAGAGACGGCTCATAATGTTTACCTGTTCTTTTCCACTCAGAGATGTTAAGTAGAATTTTGTTAACATAATCTCTCTTTGAGGTTTTGATATCCTTAAGATGAAAATTATTGTGAGAATTATATTTTTATCATATGAATATCGAGTGACATATGTTAGAAGTATATAAGTGTATAACATATTGGAATCTATTTTAAATATATGTTATATTTGTGTATTGTATTGAATATTGTCTACAGGAAATTTGAAGAAATCTGGTAATGAATATGTTTTTGTGAATATACAGGAAGATGCCATATTTTCACGTTTGTCTACATACAAGGATTTTCCAAAATATTGCCATTTATTTATTTATTTGTTTGTTTGTTTGTTTGTTTGATACAGGGGATGAAACTCTGATCCTTGCACTTGCAAGGCAAGTGGCAGAGCCACTGAGCTAAATCCCTGTCCGCTATAGCCTTTCTTTTAACACATGCAATAATTTGGGCAGTATTATAGCAAAAATAAAACATGAAGTTTGCAATCATTAATCTGCCCATTTTCATAAAGAAACAAATGATCAGTTTTCCATGCACATTATCCTAAGTACAGAGAATGGAAAAAATGAAAATATAAACATCTGAAATAATATGAATTTATGAAAGTGCTTTTCAATGCACTCAAATTATAATGAAAAAATTAGCTTATTTCAAGTTAGTCATAGAGAACTAATTTATTTTGAAATAAATAAGTTTGTAAGCAAACTAAAAAAAATGTTGACTTACCTATGCACTTCTTGATGATTCTTATATATCTAACATCAACCTAAGGTTTTACCTATTTTTTCTTATTGAAACTGCATGTAAGGAATGTTTTTGTTGTGTGAGATAGCAAGAGGTGCCCCAGAATTAACAAATAGCCACCACTGAACAGTTTATTCTTTATACTGAAAAATATTTCAGGATTAAACGTACATCATTTGTAGCTCACCAGTCAAATAGGGCCTATTTGCTGAATGTATTTGTTTTAAGTTCCCAGTCGTGAATCTCATGGTTTGTTAAGTCTGAGGTCCCATTTCTACACATGTAAGGTAAATATGCATACTTTTCAGGCATCTTCTGTCTCTGCCTTCTACAGTCTAAAATGTTTCCTTCAAGTATCAACAAAACAATCTGCTAAATTTAAAGCCTGAATTAACAAGTGAGTGCCCAAAACTGTGAACTAAAATAACATTGAAAAGTAGAAACTTACAGAAGTTGGGGTGGAGGGCTGTAAAGAGGAGTAGAGAGGGCTAGGTCAAAGCGATTACATTTCTGACCATATAGCAAACCGGATAAAGAAGATGTGTTTTTTCTATAAAATGGAATACTACTCAGCCATAAAGAATGAGAAATTAGATTCATTCGTAGGAAAATGGATATATTTTGAGGATATACTCCTAAGTGAAATAAATAAGTCACATGTGTAAATACCAAATAGTTTCTCTGGTGTGAAAAACTATAATAGCACATTAGATCCTATAGATATAATGGATAATGTGAAATAGGAAGAAAGGGAAACTGAGAAGGGTGGGGGAAAGATAATAAGGGAAAAGAAAAATATGAGAAAATGAAGAAATGGAAATGAAGTGTTTGTAAAGGGGGAGGGAGGAGGGGTGAAGGGAGAGCAGGGACAAGGTGAAAAAAATGAGAACCAAGACCTGTCATGTAAAGGTAGAAGATCCCAATGATGAATGTAACTGTACTGTATACCTAAAATGTACCAATGAACTTAATGAAGAAAAAAAAAAAAGAAAACTGATTTAAATATCCATTCTTTTCCCCAGAAGTTTGAAATGAGATATTTACAAAAGTAACTGCATTTAAAATTGAGACAACATTTATTTTCTGGAAAAGTCATTTCATAAATTTAATAATACTACTTTAACATTTCAATGTTAAAAATTAGTTAAACTTTTTCTTTTTTTTTTTGTACCGGGGATTGAACTTGGGTCCTTGCGCTTGCAAAGCAGGCCACCGAACCGCTGAGCTAAATCCCCGGCTCTGGACAAGGTTAATCTCATTTGTAGACCTTCAATAATTTCTTGAATTTCAAAAAGAGATCTAGCTAAATACAGGTGACTCCTTTCAACAAAACCAGGTTTAATGTGACACTCTGACATCATATTAATTGTAAAATGAAATGGAGTATGATTAGATTTATTTCTATAATTCCAAGAGAAATTCTTGTGTAATTTTCACATTTAAAAGATATAAATCATGGAAACTGTGTCACTTTCATTGATGATTTCTTTATATACTTGATTTTAAAGTTGCAGTGCTAATTTTCTGTGGCCCAAATGCTTTTTTGGGATCAAATTTTAATCTAGCTGCTTACTTAATGTCATTGAAAGTCAAAATATCCAAAGACCTTTGAAAAAGTCCATGCATTGCTCAGGTTATAGGAACTTAATTCTGGGTCCTCAGTATTTATGATGGATTGATAATCAACTTGATTTTTTGTTTTTGTTTTTTGTTATCAGGGATTGAACTAAGGACCTTACACTTGAGAGGCAAGTGGAAGAACCACTGAGCTAAATCCCCTGCCCATAAACTTGATTTTTAATTTTTAATTTTATATTTGTATTTACTTTCCCAAGGAAAGGCCAAAGACTTTTCAGATGCTCAGTGGTGTCTGTGAATAAAAATAAACAAACAAAAGCTATGACACAAAGCCTTATGTTAAGCAGATTTAGCATAAGAACTAGTACTAAAAAGGAGCAAATACAATATACTATACAAGTTGGCAAAAGTAATGAGTGTCAGCTATGTAGAAATTTATAACTTTATAATTAAAAGTGAAATGTGTGTGCAGGATTTTAAAATAATGTCTTTTTACACGAATAAATAAGTGCTGGCAACTTAGAAGAATCTGGCACTATCACTGCAGTGAGAGCCAGTACTAAAGTCATCAGAAAACATTTCAAAGTTTATTTCCTGATATTACATAAATTTTTAGTCATTTTGTAGCAACCAAGATCATAAAGCAATCATTAAAAATAACAAATTTATACTTTGCAAATGCATTTAAAGTTTAATTTACTAAATCAGGCTTAATTTCTTCACTAAAATCAGACTTCTACTTTCCTATGGAATATTTTTATTCCACATTTTGTATTGTGTGGGGGTTAAAAATGGGTTGGTAGGGAAACAGAAAGAGATGTTTGTTTATAGCTGTAAATTGAAATAAAATATGGGAATTTCTCTAATGGATTACATGAAATTAGCATAATATCAATCCTAAAAGCAAATCCAATATGAAATTATCAACTATTTTCTCATATTAGTAAAATATAAAAACTAATAAAATTCTGAAAAGTGATTCCCAGGTTAAAAGTACTTCATTACCTTTAATCCAAATTTCACCTAGGGATATGGAGGCAATCTCATAAAAGAAATGTATTAATATGCTTATATAATAATATTGATTAAAATCATACAATCATTTAAATGTGTTTGAAACTTATATTTGATAATATTCTGCAACTATTTTTCTCAACGATATTAAACTAAGAATGAAAAATATCTTTACGTGACGAGGATAACTTCTTACTTTGTGTTTCATTTATTTTTTTGTGAGACATGAGCTTGTTATGCAGTTCAGGCTGGCTTGGACTTAGTATTTAGTTTAGCCAGGCCTAGAACTCATGGTGAGCCTCTTGCCTCAGCCTCTCCTATGCAGGATGACAGACGATTTATTTTCAAAAAAGTGTTTTCATTACATTTGCTAGCAAAACAAAAGAATCTATCTATATGTGTAAATTGTACTCCTTACTATGACTTTTCCCTTCACACAGTTTGTGCTGAGTTAGCCCACACAATAACATTGAAAACAAAATAAAAGGTGCAAATTTTAGAGAGAAAGAGGCTAAAGAGCCATTGTTGTATAACATGTAGGTAGCTTTTGATTAGAGCTGTTTTCTATCTGCCCAGAATATTTTTAATTTAAAAATACTTTTCACATTTTTAAATATTTACAAAGCACTAGTATTTTCAGCTATTCCCGTGTATTTGCTTTAAAAGTATAACATTGGTATGTCCAAAAATTAATGTTTTTGAGTGACATCTTATTATTTTGTCAAATTCACTGCCAAATTTCTGCCCAAATAGTGTGTTGTCTAATTCTCCATTTTATAATACAGAAACCTTAAAATATATTGCTGTGAAAGTGGATGATTGCCAATACTTCAGAAGGTCTGTTTCAATTCTAAAATTAGTTCTTTAACACATTTTTATTAAAATGCTTTTATTATTTAATGATGATCAAAGATGATGATTTTAACTTTGCTATTATCTCCACACTTTGCAAAGTACAATAGATAACGCAGTCTGTGTACGGACACATGCTTGTACACACACCCACTATCAATCCTCTACTTTCTCCTTTACAGTCAACTGGTTTATGAAAAGTCTGAAAAAAGCAGGCTAACTTCCCTAGAAATCCCTTGTGGCTGGCACTCACCGTAAATAAAGGGCAGCTTGACTAAAAGATCAGCCAATTTGTAGAGATTTCTACTTAATAAATTGACAAAAATAATGCATACAGTAATCTTTCACTGATTTAAGGAGGCAAAACAGTCCTATGAAAAGAATTCTGCACTGCTAATTTATCACATGTGACTCCAAGTTGTGTTGAGTGCATGCTGTCTTGAAGTATTGTAGCATCCACAGCTAAATGAACATGCTGCTTTAAGGAACCGAATGCCAGGGGCTAGGAAATTCTAACAGGATAACTACCAGGATCAAAAGAGTGCTTCATGTAGAAAACTCGGAACAAATATTTTATCCTGAAGCCATCTATCTACACAAAGCAATTAAGGCATGACACTAATCAAATATTGACAATGACTGAATTATTTTGTCTGTAAATCTGTTAAGGATCTAAAATTTTAAGGAACATTGTTAAAGTAGTAATTTCATTGATTTGAGTCTTTTCAAATAATAGTTATAATAAAATGGAATGCATAGGCCCTTTTTATGAAGATATAAGTAGAGTTTCATTTCCATCTAAGCTATCTTTACACAACCAAACCAAAACTGATGAATTAAAAACATTAACTAAATAAATATGAAGAGCTTTGTCAAATGGAATTTTAGTGAATGAATACAAATATTTAAAGAGACTGTAACCAAAAAGTTAAATATTATCATCTTGGTATGATAAATCTAAAATTTTAGGCAAAGGTCAAACAAAATAAATCCAAAGAGTGAAACTGGCAATTAGTTCTCAGTGTCATTAAATAGATCTGTAAGGTGAGTATTAAAACTGTATTGATGTACCATTAAAAAGAAGTTCTAGTTCAATCCCCG
>NW_022900941.1:27498253-27534521 GCF_012274545.1 Fukomys damarensis | reverse complement strand
AGAAAGAAAGCCTGGCGAGGTGGCGTATGCCTTTAATCCCAGCACTTGGGAGTCTGACAGGATCGTTGTGAGTTGGAGACCAGCCTGGGCTACATAGTGAGTTCCAGGTCGGTCTCAACTACATAGTGAGACCCTGTCTCAAAAAAACAAACAAACAAACAAAAATAAATAAATAAAGTCACACGAATAAAGTGAACTGTCAGAGACTCAATTTTTAATCTAAAGCAATAATTAATATATACTTCCTTGAATTAGAAAAACTGGCTATCAGAAGTAAAAAATTAAATTCTGATTTCTTCATCTGAGAAATCTGTAAAAAGGTGTTTAGGTTACCACATTATAGAGATTAAATCATATGTATTTGTCTTAATGAAGAAGAATTGGTCAGAGTTCCTTGCAAGTTTTCTTTTGCCTTTATAATTCTATATTTGGGTATAACTTTTAACTATTGATGATTCTGATCTTAAATACTAAGGCAAAGGCAGTCTCAAATTTACATGTAAACTCACTGAAAGTCAAAACTTAAAAAAAAGACCTCACATAAAAATAATTTAATAATACATAAATAAACTTTAAAAGGCAAATGCTAATAAATTTGTTCAGTACATAAAGCACGAATGATACTTCTATATTACTTACAAGCAGACACACATGAACATGCATCTGGCGACACTGCAATACTAGGAACTCAGGGTGAGGGCTAGCTGAGTTGACATTGAACATAGAAAGGTAAATGACCGGAACTTTAATTACTTTGATCCGTCATGCCTTGCAGCTATGTGTCAGCCTAAACCAACACAACTGACACAGGACAAAGGCCATGGCTGCCTCAACATTTTAACACATTTTTAATGGTTCATTAATAAGTGTATTGAACATGTGTTGGGAACTAAAACTAAATTTAGAAATATAAGATCTATTGAAGTTTTTATACCTGTTGTATTATATATCTACATGTTAATATGCAAAGCAGAAATAAATACTTAGACTTATTTCAACTGACATGTACACATATGCAAATACATATTTGTTGAGAAGAAGTATGAGAGACAGAGAGATAAAGGTAGGATTCTCTATATAATATTTTAGTGTTTAAATAAATAAAATGATATTTTGACAGCAAGCCATAAAACAATTAATTCATTTAAAAATCTTACCTAACATATTATTAAATTAAATATATAGGAATGAAACAACCTGTCCATTGACTGCCATTTGAAAACATTTTATGCCAGACATTTAATACAGTATTCATATACCAGTAGGAAAGTAAGAGAGAATTTTGAGCCTGTGAAAAAGTACTATTATTGTTTTGCTTTCCTCTGTTTCTGAAAACTAATAAAATGTTCTTTAATATTTGCAGACTCTTTTAAGAAGAATGAATGAAAGAGAAGAAAATTTACCTTTCCTCCTAATAGAATGTAGTATAAATCAATTTCTAACAATGCTTTGAAGTTTTCAAACTTTAGAGATTTTCCATTTTGTGCTTCCACAGAAAAGAGCACAACTAAAAATCTACTTAACTGATAATATTAGAAGCTGTAACCAGAGGCCTCTTCATTTTAGGTAGTTCTCTGGGGTAAAAGCTAGAACTTAGCAGCACGAACTACTTTTCTTAAAGTTACAATGTGACTTGTAATTCCAAGAATGCTTTTAAATGTTGATCCTAATTCACTGTTCCTTATGTGAATGCATATTTTAGTTACAAGCATGGACTTATAGAATGCTTTTATAATTCTTCTAAGTATGCAATGCACTCCTCTAAAACTTTTCCAGGGTAAATTCTCTAATTTGGTCCTCACAGCTTCTTTATTTTTAAAGTTATTTGTTAGTCTTGTATTAAAAAAAAGAAGTAAGAGTTCCCTCCCAAAAGAGAATAATAACTGTATTAACCTACTTAAATAATCCCTAGAATCTTCAGGGATGCAGGCATCTGATGCTCCCTTTTGTTTTTGGCTATAAACTCTCTTCGTCAAAATGCAGTAGACTCATCTCTGCCTCTTTCCTGTATCTTCTTCATTTCTCTTTTTCCCAAGGAATGTACTTATTGGCCATTTACCTCTTTTCCTCTTCTCCACTCTATTTTTTTTTCCACAATCCCCTCTACTTTAAGGTCCAACTTCCAGAGGAGGCTGAAGACTCATTTTTAATGTACATTATAGTCACCTTAATAAGATTTCCATTTTACACTATTCTCCTGGTGTAAGCTTTCATGTCATAATGAAAATACTTAACTTCTTATAAAAAAATTGGATTTTTACTACTCAATACATATTTGCTGCCAAAACAGTGTGAAGTTATTTAGCTTACATAGTCATGACTTACATATTCATGATTTATCAAAATGATTTGTTTCAAAGTAGAATACTTTGACACAAGACAAATGTCCACTTTTTGTCAGATTTAATTTCTATTATATAGTTTTGTGTAGATGCAACTATCACAAAGGAAAGATCTTTGGACAATGAAGAATTTGAGAAGTAAAAAGTGATGCTTTGAACAAAATGTGGGGAGAGCAAGCCTGTAATAATCACATAAGAGCATAACATAGCAACATATAATTAAAAGGGGAAGGGATCAACTCTTGAAAATATAGCTTTATCAATGCAATGAAGTAAAAAAATAAAATGAAAATAGAAATAGAACAAGCAGTAAAAATTGAAGAAATGGTTATGTATTATATCTGTAGAATCTTATAAAATTCACTTACTAATTCTATTACTTTTACAACAGATATTTGGGATATTCTGCATCCACAATTAAATCATCCATAAATTTACTTATTTATCTTTCTGATACTGGTAAGTCTTGCTTTTTTGTTTATTATGCTAGCTGTGACTTCCAAAGATAATATTGAGTCTAAATAGTGATAGTAGCCATCATTTTCTTGTTCCCAGATTAAGGGAGGCCTTCTTAAATATTTTAGCCACTAAGTATAGTGTTTGCAATATCCTGGTGAGTTACTGATTCAGATATTGTAAGAAAGATCCTTGAAATTGACAGTGGTCTTCTTGACGACTTGGGTAATGTTTTCACAGATATGCCAGCTGTGCAAATGCCCATCAAGTTTTAAAATTTCAAAGTTATCACTTTCCTTTATATCCTATGTGTCACTCTTTAATATTGACTTTATTTTATAAGAAAATTGAAAATAATTTAGTTAAATATTGACTTAGAAATGTGTGACTGCAAAAATACTTTTATCTTCTTTTCACTTACTTAGGCAAAAACCTCAAGAGCTTGCAAATTTCCTTTTGAGGTCTTAAAAGTAGCCAAATGACAGTCACCATCCCCATGGTAATAGCCAGCCAGTTGGAGGGAGAAAATTGACCTGGAGAGGAAATGAAGTGCCTCAGCACAAAGCTAGTCCTCAGGAGATCCAGCAGTAGACTAGAGATGCGCAAGTGATATCAAATCTTAGTTCCCTACTGATGTTGTTGTCTTTAGTATTTGCTTCCCCTTGACCTTTATTTTGTGTTCTTTAGGCTGTTTAACAAGGAAAAGAACTGTTACCAAGGCAAGGCAACCTGTTTCAGCAGAGATCCTACACACTGTGACACTTTGTTAAATTGGAAGTAATAAAAATATGCTTTTATAGATTGTAGTTTTAAAAAGAAATTCGAAGTAAACATATCTTTTCTGTTACCCCCCCATGTGACTTTTTTGCTCAATACTGGGAATTGAACTCAGAACCTTCACCCTGAGCTGCACCCACAGCCATTTTGTATTTTTTTTTCTTAATTTTGAGATCGGGTTCCCTAAGTTGCTAAATTGCCAAGGCTGGGCTCAAATTTGAAATCCTTTAGCCTCCACCTCTCAGAGTACTGGGATTACTGGCATGCGTCACTAGTCTGGTTTATTTTCCTTTCTACATATGAGATTGCCAGGTTTGTTGCAAGCAAATTGGCACTGTTTTTTATCACCTAAATGCTGATGTGAGAGTCTGAGTTTCAGAAGGTTCATGTATGCCCTTTGTTTTCTTTATAAATTGTGCTCATGGTATTAAATTTAAGAATTCTTTTTTAGCTCAAAGTCCAAAAGTTTTCTCTTATAATTTTCTTGTAGGCATTTATAGAGTTGAGTCCATTTGGCTTAGAGTATAAAACATGGATTGCAGTGCTTTTTAGATAAAATATGAAGATCCAATTCTTCTAGTAGCATTTGTTGTAAAAATATTTTTTTTATTTTTTGTATTTTATTGCAAATTTGTTAAAAATCAACTGTGGACATATTTACAGTCAGTAATATCATTTCCATTCATTTACTTTCCTACCTTTATCGCAAAGCTACATTGTTTTAAATATAGGAACTCAAAAATACATCTTGAAACTTAACTGATATGGTTACTACAAGTTTGTTCTTCTTACAAAACTATTTACTTCTAGGTCTTTTTTATTCCTTTATGAACTTTAGAATTTATTTATGAATTACCACAAAGCAAACTATGTCTAAATATTTCTATTTAAAAAAGAGCTGTTTCAATGATAAATTAAGAGAATGAAAGAAGAAATATTTGCAAATGACAGCTAATGAAGTACATGTAGGGAAGATATGGAAGAAAATTATTAAGGCTCAATAACAATAAACAAACCAATAATTATTGGGAAATAGTTTAGACCCATTTCACCATGGAAGAAATACATATCTCTGGCAAATAAGGAAGTTAAAAAGATATTATTAGTCATTAGAAAATGAAAATTGAGATTATGAGAGCACTAGAGAGATATTACAATTGGCTAACATTGAAAGTACCAATCAAACCAATGTTAATATGAAAATAGAGCAACTAAAACCCATTCAGTGAAAGTAGAAGGGAAAACTGCAACTGTTTGAAAACAGGTCACCTACTCTATTATTGCAATGTCTATGCACACCTAATCTATTTCTTAGCATCCACACTAGATATATACCTCAAGGAATGAAAATATAACATATATTTCTGTAAAAATTGTATACAACTGGAACTTCTTCATTTAGAATGCTATTTGTATACTTTTCTAAGTAGAAACATTCTAAATATAAACTTGTATTTAAATATATAAACCATTTTATATACACATAAAATGGAATAAAAAAGTAAGAAACTAATGACATTAAAATATGGATAATTTAAAAATTATCATACCAGCTGAAAGAAGTCAACACACACAAAAGTAGCACTGTACGATAAGATTTTATCTGTATAGGATTCTAGAAAATCTGTATTTGTGTGAGGAAGGAATGACGGTAGGTTGCAAAGAATAGAAGCAGGAAAAAATATGTGCAAGTGTTGACTAAGTCCCTTATCTTGATTGTGGTGGTATTTTTGCAAAAGTATGCATGTGTTAAGATTTACCTAATGTTTTTCCCAATAAAGCCATTACTGACAACAATATGAATGAGTAGGCATATTTGAGATGGAGACAGGTTTCTTATTTTTTAGACCTTGTGGTTTTGTTCTCCTGTAAAGTTCATACAGCACATGTAGTGTACATGTAACACTGAGACGTTGGTCCCCCATTCTTACGCTGAAGATGGAGAAATATTCAGAACAGTCAGGGGGCTTCATGAGAGTCACTTTTCCATCAGGATTTTATCTGATAGATTGACTACACATTTTGGATTTTTATTCATAACACATTCGCTCAGTGTTTAGTGTGTGACCAACATTATTTTTTATGATGGATAATTTAAAAAACAAAGTAGATATTCCCATTATGGGCTCTCTTTTCCTATGACTGTGGAATATTTTCCCTTTAAAGCAAAGGGAGAAACTGTATGCCTACGATGGTTTCATCACCCCCATTTTCTGAAAACAGCTAGATATGTGAGGTTTTACACTAAGATGGACTGCAACTAGTAGTCTTCTCTACCAGTCTTTCTGTGAATAATGTTGTTGTGCACAATTTCCCAGCTTCCTATATTTTTTTACTTCTTTTCCTGCTACAGTTTATCAGCCCAGTATTAGAACATTCTAAAAGGTTCTTCTCTTTGAGTCAGATATTGTCATATGGAAAACTTTCTCATTGTTTATCTGTGTCTTTGTATTTCACCGAATTTATCTTTCTCTCATTCTGTGAACTCAAAAGTCCTAGTTCAAAGAAAATCACAGGCAAATTCCAGTATTAGATAGAGGCAGCTGGCCACTGGACAGCCGATTGCCCATCACTGATTTATACTGATTACACAGCGGTTATATATTAGCACATTTTTACAGGATCATCTAAGTAATTTGGCTTTATATATTAAGGGAATTGCTTGAGTCAATTTATTATTTTTGTATGATTCATTAATTAAATCACTGATATTTATCTCCTGACAACTGTCAGACAGAACCTGTGCCTACACTAAATTTTAAATGCATTTAGATGCAGTGGGTTTTTTCATTGTATTGTTAAAATAAAAAATGAATACTCATAGTACATTTATATATGTGGAGGCTTGAAGGGGAAGGGTACCTAAACAGAAATCAAAATCAAATTGTAATTGTCTTACCAAATGTGTTTGACTAATGTGTAAATGCTGGGAAGTAAATTCTTCTAAGATTTTGCAGAGACAGTTTCTACCAGAGCAAGAGAAGCTAGCCATTATCTTCAAATGTCTTTGTATTTTTAAAGACATAACTTCCATGAACACATAGAAAATTTAGACTGAGATTATTGAAATCTATATTGAATTTTATACTTTTTCGTCGTGAAGAAAAAGTGGTCTGGAAGTTGAATAATAAAAGCAAAATTGAAGTAAACAGTCAAGTCAGAGTTTATAAGGGTGATAATAAGGGAAAAATATGTTAAGAATGATGCAAAATGTCTTTAAGAAAATGGCTTGGATAGAAGGAGAAAAAGATGGGAACTCATTTGTGAGTGTTGTACAACTAATTTCAGGGTATCACTAAGAAAACTACTCCAAAGACCACTTCTTGAATTCCTTTATTTAAGTAATTGTTCCTGGAGTGCTATTTCTAGTTTGTAGGATTTTGTAAATTAGTAGTTTCAAGCACCACAAGACTAATAGGACAAGGGCAATGATCTTGAGGCATCATTTCATACGATTTCTAATTTTATTTGTTTCTCATTCAAATATTATATATGTATTTTTTTAGATGGAGTCTCATTATGTAATTCAGGCTGGCCTTGAATGGACAGATATTCTCCTGCCTCAGCCTCCGAGGAGCTCGGATTGCAGGTATGAACCACTGCTCTTTCCTTCAAATAGAAAATTACCTTTAGATATCTTAATTCCACTTGAAGTTATGATCAATACTAAATTTCAGTAAAATTATAATAGTTTTTAAATAAAATAATAAAGTGGTAAAGAATTATATACTTGGGATTTATTACCGTTAATTAAAAAAGACTAAGAAATGATAATATCACAAAATGTATCTAAAATAACAAAGGGTCAAAATATGTCGTGGATAAATCGATAATTTCTTTCCAATGTACAATATTAAACAATATTAGAGCTGAGTTACCATTTTCATGTTATAGACTGTAGATTAGGGCTTTGTTGATGCTGACACAAAAAAGAAATGAACCAAAGAGAGAAAACCGACTTCCTGTGCTTCAAGCACCATTGCAGCCAAATTCACATTGACTTTTCCTCATTTAACTCTTAAATCTATACATTCGTGAAGTGAGGACACTGTAATTTAGGTAGGTTTGTTGTTTGCCAAATGTCAGAAAAACATTTATCAATTGATCGGATTTCAAAATCCATTTCTTTGACTTTTTTTTTTTTTTTTCTCTTTGAGACTGTGTCTTTGTAGCCCAGGGTGGCCTCTAACTCACAGCAATCCTCCCGCCTCAGCCTACTGAGTGCTGGGATTAGAGGCGTGCACCACCACATCCAGCTCTTGAAATCTATTTTTGTAGCACATTACACTTCCAAATAAGTAAACATTGTTCTTGACTTTCCCACTTCCTTTTTGGATTAGTTGTTTTCCATAATGCTTCCTCTATCCTAACCCTAAATCCTGTTCAATTACTTACTGTGATGTGACCTGACAGTAAACCCCTTTGCCTTGTCAGTATTTACCCTCATAACTTTCTAAACACCCTTATTATTTTTCTTTTTTTTCTTTTTATTGAGTTTATTGGTGCATTTTAGGTCTACAGCACAGTTACATTCATCATTGGGATCTTGTGCCTTTACATGACAGGTCTTGGTTCTCATTTTTTCCCCTTGCCCCTGCTAACCCTCATTATATTTCAACAGAATCTCATTCTAGCCTACAACATCATAAAAGTTTGGGAAATTAACTAATATATACGTAAGATGTACATCTCATGTAAAATATATATGTATATACATATTTATGTGGCCATTTACTTGATTGTCATTTTATTTTAAATTGTCTATCCTTACTTTTCCACATGTTTATATCTTTTACACACCATTATCTAAGAATAGGGCAGAGAAAAGAAGAGACACTGTTGAGCCAGCAGATATGTTTGAAATTTTGTTAAAATGTACTAGTAATGCTTATACAAAAGTATCTAACTGTAAGCTAATCGTTTGTGTACTACTTCAGGATATTTTGAGAGAAAGACTTCCTTTCTTTAATAGATTTTTAATTTATACTCTCTGGTTAATTTTCACTTTCTATTTAATTAAACATTTACTGTCAGGACAAACCTCTGTGTCATTAAACAATCCTGTAGTTATGATATCAATCTTAAACTAGCTTGTCTGTAACATGAAAATAATAGGTATTGAAAATATTCTTAAATTAAAGTAAATCCTGTTACATGCATTACCCAATACTGAATATGATTTTTGTCTATGAATACTTAGTAAATTTTAATCTTTTATCATAATTTAAGTAATGGTGAAAAACACATATCACAAAGAAATGTATCATAAATATGTCATGGAGAAAATATAAAGCAAATCTATAGGAAATTCAATTAAGATACATTTGCATTACACAACTTTATGATTCTTCCCCATGCTATATTGTTCGTTTTCTCTCATTTTATTTTAATAGCTTTAAAAATACCCTTTAGAATTCTTGCAAAAGGATAAACCCACACAATCAACAACAATGCAAATGAGAGCTTGTTATTTTTTTTAAATATCTAAGCAATTTGGTATTTATATTTAGAAATTAGGTAAGTCCTATTCAATGAATTTCCAAAGTAAAAGACATGATAAGTCAAATCACTATTTTCTTATATTTAAATAATTTATCTGAGTTTCAGATCATGACCATTTCTGTAGGTCCATTTGTACCCTTGAACACATACAAACTGCTCTCAAACAGGAGAGTTATGTAATCATATGTTTTTATTAAAACTGAAAATTAAATAAATGAATGGCCAGATTTTAAAAAATAAATGTGATGTCTTCTTTTTCAATGTGAGTAAACTGTAAAATTATAAAATTGGTAATTTTTGTGGCTATTGTTTGTTAAGGAATTTTTAAAAAGACATGAATAGCTTGTCTTATCAAATTTTGCTTTTCAATAGGTTTAATCACAGTATAAATAAAACTTTATGGTAATATTTGTTTTGCTTGTGTAAATATCACATTGACATTTCCCAAGAAATAATTAAAAAAAACAGGAGGAAAATAACTATTTTTACTAGTATATTAATAATCACGGCATCAGTCTGATGCACAGAGGAACTTTCTCTGAAAATATGATGCACACTGTAAAGTACAGTTTTCCAGTTTGAATTATGCACAGACACATTGCTGTTATACGTGGAGCTGTCAAACATTCCCTGCAGAAGCCACCTTATCTGTCACGTTCAGACTGCTACAGCCGCTGCCCTCTTTTGAGGGGGGAAGAGCTGCACAAATACTGGATAGTGGTCATACTGTGCTGGGAACAAGAACTGGAAAGACTTTTGAGATATGTCTAAAGCACGACTTCTAATTCCTCAGTAGCTGTACAGATTCACCACTCAAAACTTCTCATGTACCACTCTCTCAGATATTTGTAGGTATCTGATATAGAAAGGTTACTGGCATGCTTTAAAATGTGATTGTCCTATAATGATGAAGAACTTTTTCTGTGCTTTTGACTGGATACATTCTTCACTTTTTTCACCATATGTGCAACATGGTCAGATGGTTAATGAGTTTTCAGAGTGGAAATGCATCTGGTCCAACTTTAAACTTATGGTTTATAATACTTCACTGGAAAGCATGTAATTAATCTTTCGGTGGATAATCTACCATAACTTCTAAACTAATTAAGAATATTATTTTTAAAAATATTTGAAAATTAAGCTTTACATAGGTTCAAAGTGAAAAAAAAAAGTCCTCCTCAACCTTGATGAAACAGTAACAACATTCCAGATAAATTACTGTCTCTATCTCTCTCTGTGTTTTGGGAAGATCTGATGATAGAAACATGCTCCTTGATTGAATGTATGCTTTCAAACAGTCTTTCCCTTAAGGGAAAGGACAGATTCTTATTCATCTTTGAATTGTGAACATCTGGCATAGAGTAAAAGCATAAAAGGTGTTTACTGATTAAAATATTTTGGAAATTTAGATACTGCATCTTCAAATGTATGAAATTACACAAAAATGTGGGACAGTATACATACAAATGAAAGGACACATTTATATACATATAAGTTTAGAAGTATATGTACCTACTTTTTATAAATGAATAAACTGAGGCACAGAAATGTGCTAAAATACATAAAACTGCTGCCAAAGCTCAAGTTCTTAACACTATGATGTATGAACTACTAAATGGTTGAGCTTGTGAAAAACAACCAAACTTATAAAATCGTTCTTATCTTCTTAATTACACTGCCTTTTAAAGTTTATTACATTTATACATAATAATTTTACTGAATTGTATGTAATAATTTTAACAAATAAATTCATTTTCTAGTATAATTCTCATAAGTTGCGTGTTTTTTAGAAAATCAAATCATACATGTGTACCATTTTTGGCTCAAAATACAATACTTCCTTGTAGAGCACAATTTACACTGTCGAAAGTATTATAAATTTTGCAGATTTCTTCTCAAATTTGTGAGCATCAGGGCATTAAGGAATTTTTTTCCAAAATTTAGCTAGATAAAAACAATACAAGTATTTTAATTCACATGCTTAATTTAGAGTTGAAAAAGTCCCACACATTTACTTACAGGATGCATTTTTCCTTGCAATTTATATTGATGCTATTTGAAAATCATCTGTGTATTTGTTTATCACACATAAAGTATGTGATTTAACCAAATGACAATAGCAGCAGAGACACATCAAATTGCTGTGGTGACTGAGGTAGGAGGCTCACTGAGAGTCTGAGGTTAGCTTGGGGTATGTAACAAGTTTAAGGCTAGCTTGTGCAAAGAGTGAGGCCCTGTTTTAAAACACCAGAAAGAAAATCAGACAGACAGAAAGACATGCTATGAAAGAAACCAGAAATAAAATCCCACATAAAGCATTACTTAAATTATATACAAGTGTCAGATATCAGTTCATCAGTACATACATAAAGCCAGGATTTGAAGATTGGAAAGGCAAAGTTTTACTTTGATTTCTGAAACTTAATTTCGACAATGCTGCATAACATTCATTTAATTATGCATCTACAATCATTGTTATGGTATTCCCATCACTAAAAATCATCTTGAAAATAAAGAATGACCATATATTTCAGCAGTTGTGCTATTTGGAAATAAAATGAGAATTTGTTTATACCAAAAAATTGCACACAAATATTTGCAGTACCTTTATCCCTAATTGCAAAATTTGAAAAAAAAAAAGGGTTCATTTCAGTTAGGTGAATATATATATACACACACATATATACATATATATACACACATATATACATATATATATATACACACATGTATACATATATACACATATATACATATATATATACATACATATTAAAGTTCTATGGGATATTATTCAGCACTAAAAAGAAATGAACTACAAAGCCGTGAGCAGATAATGAAGGAACCTTAAATGCATATTATTAAGTGAAAGAAGCAACCCTAAAAAGATAACTACTATACGCCATATGCCGTTCTGGAAAATACACAATACAGGCAATACGTAAGGAAACCAGCTCACGGGGATTAGGGTGGGAGGAGGGGTGAAAAGGCGGAGTGAGTACAAAGCATAGTAGAGTGGTCTTTCAAATCTTTCTCTTTGAGTCAAATTCTCTGGAATACGTCCTAACTTTTTATGACATGTGGATTCCAATACACATTCCCAAACAATGGTGTTGTTCTCTGATTAATCTCCCTGTGAATGTTGTTGAGATGGACCTCCCATAAAATGGGTGCAATTTAGAAAGATTGAAAATGCTTCACATTTCAGAGTAATTTTTTCTATCCTTACTTTTGACTGCTTTTTAATTGTGTCTTTATATGATGTAGTTTTATTTCTAAACTTTAAATATTTCCTCCCCTGTTGATTTATAATACACATCAGAATGCATTCATGGTTTCATCTTAAAAATCAGAGTGTATTATTTTTCTATTCCCTTGAAGTAAATAAGGAATTGGGACTTGCCATTACTTTTCTTCAGTTTCCTTCAAGGTTTCCCTTTAATTATTGTTCCATTTATTTATTTTCACTGCCCTTTATTCTCTCCCTTACCCCATTCTCGTCTACATTCTTGTTTTTCCTTTTATTATTACTCATAATCATTACTCATGATTACTCATTGAATTTGGGGTAGTAGGTGGTGTTCCCAATAGGAAGGGATAATATGACAAAACTTAGAACCCGAGTTATATAATATGTCTTTAATTTTGTAACATGCATAAATTAAGTCACAGTTGGAATTTATTTTTGCCTTCCTTCTCTCTAATGTCAAGATACATGGAACAGTTGCCATCAGAACATTGCCTAGAACAATAGTAGTGAAAAGATCTCTACAAGAAATCTCTAGGGGCAATGAAATTATCTCGTATGACTTAGGCTCATGACGTATTGACCGAATAGGTCATATGATTTCAGTCCTTTACAGTTAAGAAGTGCAATTGTATCTTGCAGTATCAATATTTTGAGAACAATATGTGTAACTGGAATAGATGAAGTTTTGTTGGGAAGAAGCTAGGCTGTGTCATCTACAATATCATTCCAGGTTTCCTTTTCTTATAACTTCCTCGCGAATCTTATGTATTGGAATTAGATTTTTCCTTCCATTTGGTGTCCCAGGATATAGGTAGGATACATAGAATTGTTATTACATTCCTGGTTGTTTGCGATTTGATCTAATTATCACATACATACCTCTTCCACCTCCATCTTCCCTCCCTATTAGGACATTCATTCTTATTATACATGGTTTTAAACCATGAAAATGCCACAGTAGTGTAATTTTTTTCCTTGGCATCTTTGATCTTTATATCTTTTGTTGCCAAACTATATCTACACAGAAGGGGGTTAGAGTCAAGTTCCCGGCATGGTGGACTCACATGCAAAAATCACTGAGATAGACACAAACTGTGGCATTTTCCTGCAGAGATCTTAGCAGTTATGCACAAATCTCCAACATCATCACCTTTTTATTCCATATTTAATTTTACCTGGCAGGAACATAAGAAAATTTTGGTTTGGTTTTAAGGTCATTTTACTATTTACTTTTCTGTTATCTTTTTTTCAAGACAGGATCTCCTCTATAGTTCAGGCTCACCTTGAACTCACTATGTAGTCCAGTCTAGCCTTGAACTTACTGTAATCCCCTTGTCTCAGTCTCCCAAGTGCTACCAATCCCAAACTAATTAATTTTTTTTAGCACAGAAGTGTAGTACATAAAGTTTGCATTTCTTGTGTGGAGTTAGTACATGTACATAACACAACTGAATTCTTTTTTTTCGTCTTATTTTCCTCCCTTCTCTTCCCATTCACTCCATCTCTTGATCTTCTTTCCACTTGAAAAAAAAATCTATGTCACTACTTTCTATGACGTTTCTCTTATTTTCTGTTTAGTTAAATTTTTTGGCTTCTCATAGATGAAAAACATACGATATTTAAACATGTGTGTCTGATTTATTTCACTTAATAGTGTGGCCTCAAAGTGCATCGTGTTTTTGTTTTTATTGTATCAAGAGCAAAGAAAAAAACTTCTTAAAACATATAAAAAGCAGTGACGTTTTACTGCAGTACATTTCAAGACAACCTCCTATGACCAATCCTTTCATTCTTTAATGGAACTATATTTCCATCTATGTAAGAACTAAAAACACTGAAAAAATGTGGTTCTCTTTTTGCAACTTACCTCCCTTTCTTATCTTTTAGGTTGTGTAAGTACTTTCTAAACAATGTTGAAAACCATCCTTTTTCCTTGTTTTCCCACTATGGATTATTTTATTTTCCTTGACTTGGCCATTAAACTTTTCCTCTCTACCATGAATGACTTGCTTTCCCATTCATTATAAGTAGACATGAATTTTAAAATTGATTAAAACATGAATTTTATACAAATAGTGCTCGTTGTGTAACACAAAATCATGATTCCTCTAAGCGCTCGGACAGGAAATCTTAGTCTGTTAGAATATAATCTTTGTGATTAATACTAAATCTTAGAAAACTTTAAATGTATGGTGAAGAAGTTGGGACTTTAAACAGTGCCATATACCCATATAGAGAATACTGTAATCAGGAAAAACTCCATCCTCTGATACTTCTGATATCCATACTTATTTATATTTCAAAATGTATTTTGTGCTTATGGTATGTCTATTTTAGATCAAATACAATGTTTTCCATATCAAGATGTAGCATTGTTAATTAATTAATGTTGAAGAGAAAATAACACAGTGATGTATTATATGCAAAATTGTCTGGCATTTTAATAGAAAAGACATAAATTATCCTTCATAAATACTTAGATTTATCTGATGCTCTATTATTCAATATTTTAACTTATGGGGTACCTTAGGAATATTTATAATTTCTCCAGCAATTATTAATCAGAAATGCAATCAAATATGCTACTCTTTCTTCTCTAATCCTCTTGAATTTTTAATAAATTAAACATTATATTCCTTTATTGTAAGAAAAATTTCTACAGCACCTTAAATTTTCCTAAAACTTCTGGAATATAGTTATTGAATATCAAAGCTACATAATATGAAATGATTAGAAATAAAAACTAATTTAATTGCCTATGAGTAGAGTTATTTTGTTCTTTTAGGTTATTGCCATACATATGTGCAGTAAAGTATAATTCGAGTAGCACTGTGCACAAAAACAATTATCTATGAATCAAATTTTTATTCTTTTTATGGCTAAAATGAGACAACTAAGATATTCTCTTCTAGTTATTTTTCTCTATCTCTTCTTTTGTTAAGGACCACTGTATATCCTGGAATTTTATTTTTTATAAAACGCTAAGGTTTGTATACTTTATGACCTTTAAAATCTACATTGTCATAGGTTTTTGACTATTAATGGAGATTTTTGTTACAAATAAACAAAATTAGACCTATTTTTTTCTTTATTTTTCTTTCTTTTCCTTGGGAACACTCTTAGAAGTAGGCCAATTTACATCAGAATAATTAAATATTTTCAATATACTCTTCATGCATTAATCTGTCATACCTTAGTGATCTGAAATCATGCTTTATAGTATCCTATAAAAATTACGACTTAATAAAAAGAATGTAAACACTTTATACATTCGATGTTTGTGAAATAATTATGTATCAAAAACTGCCACTTTTAAATTTAGTTTTATTGATACATAATAATTCAATTTATTTATGTAGCAAAATATGATACATATTCAGGGTAATTAGCATTTCTATCTCCTTAAACATTATCATTTCTATTTGGTGCCTACAAACTCCTTCCCTCTCAATTTTTATAAAATGCATAATAATTTAGAAATCATAGCTATTTTACCATTATGTAAAACACTAGAATCTAACTGCGTCTGTTATCCAACTTCTCTCTATTCCCCCTTTTAAATTCTAATAATCGCTCTATTTTCCTCCTGTACAGGATCATCATTAAACTTCCACATATGAGTGAGAACATGTTCTGTTTGTCTTTCTGTGAAGTCCTTGTAATTAAGAGCCTGCATCTGGTCTCAGAGAAACAGAGAGAGTGTGGAGAAAACAAAATACTTTAGGCAATGGTTCTCAAAATGTTTCAAGTCATGTAATACGTACAAAGCAATTCTACCTGTGCAGTTTATCAGAAACATTGGTTAATTCCATAACTGGATATGGACATTCAACAGTGGTATCCAGCCAGGGGGCTGCTCCTTCTTAAAACCCTATCAGTTGTCTCAAAATTTAAATGGGTCAGAATCTGAGGACAGCTGCTAACCAATCACAGTGGAAAACGTAGGCCAAAGAATATACTAAACGAATGGAACAGGGTTGGCAGAGACAAAAGACAAGATAAGTGCTATTGAATTTTTACTTAGCTTTGCTTTATCACATATTCATCCAGAATTTCTTATCTAAAACAATTTTATTCATCTGAAATATAACCCTGGGCATGGGCCACATATCATATAATTCTCCAGCAGGATGCAGAGCAGTGTCGTGTAAGAATATTTGTATAAAACAGGATAGTAAGAGAGTGATGTTGGAATGGGCATTTTTTTGTTTTTATTATGACACAGTGCCCTGATTTTTAACATCCACCAATGAAATCGGATAACTTTGTGGGATTCTTTGAGTGTGGTGGAGAAATTCTGGCACACCAATGGAGCAAGATATCTATGAGTAGATACACTAAAGAAAGATCAACAAGCATTTTCATTGCACCTTGATCACCATTCTCCCTACTCAGCTAGCTCAGGGTTTAAAAAGAAACCCAAAGCAATGATTCCTCTAGTGGGTGAAAGGAAGCACACAGTGAGTGAATATCAGTTTTCTCTAACTCAGTGAGACACTGACCAAGAGTCTCCTATACTTTTCATCCTACACAGGGTTCAATGCCACCGAGTGGCCAGGGAAAAAGAAATCAACTGAGTGCTCACAGCAATCAGGATTTGAAACTGAACAAAGGGCCATATTTTCCATTAACTCCCTTGTAGACTCAACCAGGATGTCTGCCCTGTCTGCTGGAGACTCTTCAATAGTTGATGTCTCCTGATGAATTATGGGCGCCCCCAATAATGTATGCACCTTTTCTCTCCTCCAGGGCAGCCTCCAGCTCATGCTGCTTGGTGCAGTTGGTCACATCAGATGAGAAGTTAGGAGAGAGAAGACAAATTTAACTGCTTTAGGGCATTTTTCTCAAGAATGAGTCTGGACTGGCATCGCTTTGCTTGACTCTGATGTCAAAAGAAGGCATACAGTATTAAGAATTTACATCTCAAGAAAGACAATGAGTAGTAGAGTTGGTGCATCTAGAGAAAATGTTTGAGGCAGACATTGAATTCCTATCAACTGTTAAGCCATTCAGAAAAGACTGAAGGAGGTGACTTCTTCACATGATTTTAGCCAAAAGGCCAAGAAGCAATGGTGAATTCTTCAGATTTGAAGATTACAATGTAAAATTTCTAGGAAGAGAAAAAAACGAAATGGGACATTACCAAAAGAATATTGTGTGCATTCAATGACTGACCCCAAAGAACTAAAAATCTATGAAATATATGAGTGATGACACAAAACAATTGGGGGAAAAAGAAACTTATAGCACATGGGACACTGAGAAGAAAAATAATGTGTCACTAAAAGAGAAGGAGGAATGCATAGTACTACTACTACTACTACTACTACTACTATAATAACAACAGTGCCTAAATATTTCCTTCATTTTAGAACAATTTAGACATTAGGCTATTTGAGGTTCAGATGTTCACAATCAGGTTCAAGAGAAATAAAACTTTATTAACACAAAATTATTATCAAGTTGTCAAAAATCACAAAGAATTTTGAAAACAAGAAAAGTTATACTAATTTAGAATATAAGCGGATCTCTCAGCAAAAATGGTGCAGATATTACATTCAAAATGCTCAAGGAAACGAAAATTTCAATAAAGAAGTATTTTACCGAGAAAGCTATCATTCAGAAATTACGGAGCAATAAAGACAAGATGGTGATGCGCACCTGTAATCCAGCACTCAGGAGACTGAGCAGGAGGAGCATTGCTTGTTAGAGGCCAGACTGGGCCACATACTGAATTAAAGACCACCCCGAGCTGTACAGACAGAACTTGCCTCGGAAAACAATAAAAACCTTTTTTAAAAGACAGACTTTCCCAGAAAACAAAAAAGGAGTTTTTTTCAGCTTTAATTGAGTTTATTGGTACATTTTAGGGATACAGTACAGTTACATTCATTGTTGGGATTTTGTACCTCTACATGACAAGTCTTGATTCTCATTTTTTTCCCCTTATGTCTGCCCTCTTATTCTTCCCTTCTGGGATGGTCTTATTTACTCTGTGCCACTGTACCCTAGGATTATGTAACTTGTTTTTGATTTTTACAAAGGTTCCATGAGTTTCATAAAAGGATTGGGTTTTTGTGAAATTTTGGAAGTGTTGAGACCGTGGAAGGAATTACTGCATTCCCCGTTGTACACAGGATAGTTGTATTATGTCAGGCATAATTATGGATGCATAATTATGTTATCTTTATTTGAATATTAAGTATCATCAATAAAGCAAGCTCTTGGGTTGGTTTGGGTGGTGGTCACAGAGCCAGGACCTCAGGCCCTGTATAAAGTTTCTTGCTTGTTCTTCTTCAATGCTATTTGCCTGCTTTGCTTCCCAGCCACCAAGCACTATGCAACTTTCCTTTACTGCTCCTTTCAGCCATTATGTTCCAGCCTGGGTGCCAGCTGACTCTGGAGTGAAGTTTCCTAAAGTCTGAGTTAAATGAACCCTTTTGTACCATTCTACTTTAATTCAGGTTGGGTACTGTGTGGCAAGCAAAAGGAAAGATGACAAATGCAACATAAATGCAAATAATTAAAATACAAGAAAACTATGGTCAAATCTGTTTCCAAAGGATTATACATTAAAATTAGAGAAACTTAACTCTGGTATGTAAAGATATTTCAATATATACCAAATAATAAATCCAATAACCCATATTACCAGAATGAAAGTGAAAGTCAAAACATCGCTTGAACAGATGTAGAAAATTTTTCAGAATTCAAATTATTAGCATGGTGAAGTTCTCAAAAAATAGATAAAAAGAATGCACGTCAATGTAGGAAAGACCATGTATGACAAATTCATAGCCAAGTCCATCTTGTGTTGTTAGCTTTCTTACTAATGAAATAACTAAAAACAGTGAGATACCTGAGAATATTAATTTACATAGAGTAAAAGTATATTTTGGTTCAGAGTTTTGAAGTTTTCAATCCATGATAGACTGGCTCCACGGTTTTGGCCTTGGGTGAGACAGGACATCACGTCGAGTATTTAGTGGATCAAAAAATACTTACAAAATGAGACAGGAGCACATAAAAGAAGAGAAAGTGGAAAAGGTCCCAAGATCCCCTCAAAGGACACATTCCCAGTGACTATTTTACAGTACCAATATCCTGGAGACTAAGCTTTTAACATTTGGGACTTAGGGGACATTCACAGTAAGTCTGTAGCAATATTCAGCAGTGAAAGCTTAAAAGGCTTTTTCAAATTTTAGGAAGAATTCAAGCACATCACAAATTTTGTCAGTTTAAAATAGTACTGGAAATCTAAGCTAAAACAACTAGAAAAGAAGAAATAAATGTTATCCTAGTAGGAAATGAAGAAGTTAACTATCTGCGGATAAAGAGGTGTTATATACAGAAAACTCTAAAGACTTAAGAAAAATTAATTTGAGTTAAGTAACAGGCTACAAAATAAAACCTGTTGATTTTCAGTAAACATGTAGCAAATTATTTTTTAAAAGCATTAAGAAAACAATATTGTTTAGAAAAAGTAAAATAGAAATAAATTTAAACAAGGAAGTGAAATATCGGTATACAAATACCATAGAATATTGACGAAGGAAATTGAAGAAGACAAACATTAAACATAAATAAAAAGATATCTCAGGTTAAATGAAGACTTAATTTGTTTAAGATATCATACAACTTGTAATTATTTATAGATTTCAATGATATTTTCATTTATGTATTAAAATTCCAATGATAAATTTTATAAATAGAAAAAATCCTAAAATCCATATGGATCCCCCAAAACTCTGAATAGTCAATGCCATCTTGAGCAGGAAGAGAGGTAGATATATTATTCTAATTGATTTCACATTAAAATTCAAGATCATATAAGAGAAAACATGATAGCAATGATATAAAAAGAAATACAAATCAATGAGCTAAAATAGATACCCTGGAAATAATAAATAGTGTTTCCTTGGTTCACGAACTTAGTTCATTTGAGTATTTGGGAAAAGATGGCCACATCTGTGTTTGTGTGGAAAAGATGACCATGATCATGTTTGTCAACTGATGCAGAGTTTGCAAACACAAATAAAATTTTGCAAAATGCTTTTGTTTGCAAACAAAAATGTTCCTGAACCAAGGTACCCCTATAAATATTCCACTAATCTTTCACAAATATGCAAGCAATATACAATGGGAAAAATAGTCATTTCAATAAATATTGGGAAATTTAGTATCTGCTTGCAAAACAATACAATTTTTCCTATCTTACACCATGCACAAAATAAATTCATAATTATTTAAAGACCTGAATACAAGAAACTATAAAATTCACAGATGAAAAATAAAGGAAAGTTTCTGACATCAGCTTTGAAATGTGTTTTTGCATGTGATCCCAAAATGTGGACCCCAAAAAATTTTTCTGTGAAGCAACATTAAATTAAAATGTTTCTGTCCACCAATAGAAATAATTGTCAAAATGAAAAAGCTACCTGCAATCTACAGAATGGGAGAAAATATTTGTGAATTATATATCCAATGAGGATTAATATCCAAGACATATAAGGAAGTAATAAAACTAAGTAACTTAAAAGTGAGTAGCCTTATTAAAGAATAGACAAAGAAAGTGGATAGGGCATTATTTTTCTAAAGACATAAAAATGGTCAACAGCTAAATTAAACTGTTCACATCAAATGATCACCAGGAAAAGGTAAAACACAACACTAAAGTATAACTTCATACCTCTTAGAATAGCCATTATCAAAATGTCAAAATATCAGTGTTGGCAAATATATGAAGAAATTGGAATGTTTGTAAAATGTTGGTGGGAATCTAAGTTGATCCTGCCATTATATAAAGACTATAGAAAGTCCCTAAAACATTAAAAATTGAACATCCGTATAATACACCAACTCAACTTCTGGGTATATATCCAAATGTAGTGAAATAATTATCTCAAATAGTATCTGTTGTCCTAGTCAACTTTCTGCTACTGGGACAAATCCACGACAGTCACAACTTAGAAGAGAAATTCCTAAGTTTTCAGAATATGGTTAGCTGATTCTAAGGCAGAGACATCATGCTGGAAACATATGATGAAAAAAGTTGCTCAACTTGTGGCATTTAGGGAGCAGAAGGCTGGAAAAAAAAAAGATGGAGAGAAATATACAGAGGACAGAAAGTGGATACAGTGCCCAAGATCATGCCCCAAGACCCTCCTACCCACAGCCAGAATGTACCTTACTAATCTTATAGGTGTCGCTCAAACCATTGATGTAGATTATCAAGCTTACATACCATGCTTACACCCCCATACTCCTTGTACAATCATTCATGATACCCAACCTATGAAAGAGTAAGTACTCATTAACAGAGAAAAGGATTCATAGATACACACACACACACACACACATACACACATGCACACACACACATTTGGGATATTATTCAACCTTTAAAATGATATTCTGGTATTTGTGACCAAACAGATAAACCTCTTGGATATTATACTAAGTAAAATAATCTAGACACAGAAGACAAATACTCAATAATCTCACATGTGGAGCCCAAAAATAAAGGTCAAATTCACAGAAACAGGAAATAGGTGGTAGTTGCCAGGTGCTAGAAACTGGGCAAGAGGCAGATGCTAGTCAAATAACATAAACTGTCAGAGTTATATGATAAATAAATTCTAGAGATCTCATATACAAGATGGTTGACTATAATTAATGCTGCTGCATTGCATGCTTAAAATTTACTAAAAGAATAGATCGTATTGCTACGCACAAAAATGACTATGCAAGTTAATAGCTATCTTAGTCACCTTAATTATGGTAATCATTTTATAGTACAAGTGGATATGAAATCATGAGTGTGGTAATCTTAAATATATGCAACTTTCATTTATCAAAACTATAGTACAGATTGAGTAACTTTTTGCCAGGTTAGTTCATATTAGGTTAGTTCCCTGTTAGGAGAACTGAGGAGAAGTACACTTGCTACCAAATAGCGTCCAGGAGTTTGTTTCATTTTTGACATGAGTTGGACATAAAAAATGTAGGAAAAGTTTTAGCAGTCCATGCAATTTTAGGTGTGTGATTTATTATTATCTGTGCTTAAGAAAATGTTTTATTATAAACTCTGGTGAATTTTAAAGATGAAAAACTGAAGGGCATACTTAGTGTCATGAAGAAACTTGGAATATCAAGATATAATGCAATATAATTTGTGTAAAGGTATGAAAGAAAATACTTAAAATTGATTGTATTTTGAAACTCTCGGTGCCTTAAATTTACCCTTTCTTGTTCTTTTTATTGCCTGTACTTTTAAAAGATTCTGTTTAAACCTTGGGATATACAGGATTATGAATTCACAGTGATTGCTAACTCATTACTTCATCTCACATGAGTAGCGACATCTCATTTAAGAAATGCAATGCACAAACTGATTACTTGGAGAAGGGTAGTTTCTGCAGCGTTCTGCTTTTTATACAGCACCTTGTAATAGTTGAGTTTATTGCATTGAAATGATCTACTCTAAGGGCACTGCTTGTATCAAAAGCTTTCTTTACATAATGTGAAAGTTTCTTCAATTGTGAACAGCACAGTAGTAGTAGTTAGGGCTTTATTACTTACTTCTAATTTGTATTGATGGCCTAAAAAAGTAGCATGCTTTGCAGTTCTATGAAAGAAAAGATTATAAATGGAGATTAATTATAATTTTGCTAGCTCAGTACTTGTAAAACTAAAGCAATTTATATTCTTTCTCTTAATGATCTCCATTCCTGATTGCAGTAATGTAATCTAATTGTGATTATGATAGTATCTGAATCATGTGGGCCTCAATGTGATTGAAACTACTCTTTGCATTAAAAAGTAATTTTGGAGTAATGATGAAAAGTTACTGTGGAAAATTGGCAAGTAATATATTTTACTCTGTATCTTAAGTTTCTGCTTTCATTTTTGATTATATCTCATAGCACGGATAAGTATGATATTATATCAAGGATTTATTACATCAAAGCTTTATCGATGATAAGTATGAGTATGAGGGATAAGCGTGATATTATTGAAATGGCAGTGCTATGTTTGAGTAGAGAGATGACTGAGGATTTAAAATGCTAGTGTAACGTTTACTGAAAGTAGAGATCAAATAAAGAGGGTGAGACAGGGTTCAGTACTGCACAGACATGATAGCCAGGAAAAAGAAAAGCTGTGCTTATTTTAGCTGACACAGCAGATACGGTTTGGATAGACATTAAGGAAAATGAGGAAAGTCAGGTACTTTGTGAATGGTGAAATACACCTCTAGGGCATGAACAGAAAATAGAGCAGGAAATGTTGTTTTTTTTTAAAAAAAAACTTTTTTTCCTGATAAAATTTCCTTTGCAGGGTCAAAATTTCTCAGAGAAAAAAACATACCACATTTATTCATGGCTAAATAAAATGATAAGTGAAGTCCTTCTAGAATTCGAAAAGCAAGTGACTAAATACTTAGTGTTTGAAAAATATTTACTGTTGAAACACCCCCATACGTACTTATTATGAAACAGAGGAAACCAAGCGAAAATTTCCCGGGAGTGGATATTATGGAAATAATGCTAAAAACCCAAAGCATATTTATCAAATCTTATATTGCAGGATGGATTTGTGAGAGAAAATATAATCTAAAATATATTGCAATTAAAATCATTTAAATTGTGATTAAGGACTAAGCTGTTACATTTTTTTAAAAAACAACCTGAACAAAATTATGTTTAAAATATCTCAAAACAGATGTTAAATATTTAGAAATGAATTCTACAATAGATAGATAAAAGAGAGAAACTAATGAAAATCTACCAAAATATTGAAAGATGCATTGGCTTTATTTAGTTTCTGCTTTCTTAACAATAGATAATGTTTGCTAATCACTTGAGAGATGTGGATGAAGCCTGGAGCCTCCCCGTCATGGCGATATCAAGTGTAAAAAAGCAAGTCCTTTAAAGCTCCGTTTCAGGGTAACAACACCGGGAAAAAGTAAACAAGGAAAAATTTCTAAACTTATTTTGTTGTTACAACTGACAGTGGTGAAAGTCCTCCCCTTCCATCCCTGGAGTCTGTGAAGGTTCCTTTGAAAATGTTTCTTGCCGCAGTCTTGGGACTCAGGAGACCAGAAGCGATTGCCCACATGTGTATCGCTCACTGTTGCTAGTAAGAAGAAGCACTAGAGTCCATTTTAAAATTACTTGTCTTTTTTTTTTACTTCTCTTTTTTTTTTTTTTAGTGCAACAAATTGTACTAAAGAGTAATGCAACTCCATAAAGTGCATCATTTACTCCCACTCTTTCTGCGATGCTTATGTACAGATAAGTGCCTCATCTATTGCCATTCTGAGACTCTCCCTTTAAGGGGAACACACTGTGAAATAGATACTCTCCAGGCTCAGTGAAGAAGAGAACATCTTGAGCCTCTATGGTACATTACGGTCAGCTATAATAGACCAGGGAGGAAAGTAAGCATCCTGCCATAATGACTGCAATAGGATGACCCCGTGAACAATAGATGCATCAAAGTGTAGCACTGAAACTTTGGCAGTTTCTCTTTATCGAGGATAGTGATGTGCCTGTTATATATCCAAGATGACAAAATGTTCATTTCTTTTCATCCTGAACGTGAACTTATATCCTTATATAGCAACAGGATGAACCTGTTCTACTTTCTGTCTACTTTCTTGAATGACGTATCAAAGTCCTCTTTTCTTCACAAAAAAAAATATCTATCTTAATTTTTGTCCCAGTGAATTTTGGGTCTTTTGGTTAGCACCACATAGAAGAGTGTTATATAATATTATGTATAAACAGCCACTAGATTCTTGGGCAAAAATAAGACATAATGTCTTTGGGAGTAGTAAGCTTTGGGATTTAACCATGTGCCTGCAACTGCCCCTCACTTAAGGCAGCACCAGGAAAACAAGGATGGTCACAGAACAGGGACTTTCTCCTGTGGCCTGTGAGCTAATGAGGGGACCTGCCTGTACATGCTCAGTGCCTTTGTTCAGTAACTGCCAGGCTGGAATGGGTGAAGCTGGAGGGCAGTACACAAATACAGAACTGATGCATCTCATTTACCACTGCGGTTGGGGGAGACTTCACACAGAAAGGAAGTGGGCAACCGTATCCCTTTTTAAATTCTATCACAGTACCTATAATGAATAGAAACTAAAAGAAAAAGTTAACACACGGTGGATGAAACATTGTCATACGACTTGTTGAATGAGTATATTGCATTAAAGCTACTGATTCTTAAGAGGACGCAGTAAGAAAACAATATGATTTTTTTTTTACACACTCTGGACTCTCTTTGCCTCCCTCTTCACTTTCAACTGCTTTAATTACTCCCCAGCAATTTCTCTCCCACAATTCAACAGCTATTTATATAATATGATTTCTCCTCAGAATGAGTTATAGCAGCTGAATGTTATGTTTTTTAGAAAATTGTAACTAAGTTATGTTTTAACCTAAGGCAAAAACGTTCAGCCCAGATTGGACTTTAGAATCACCTCACTGACCTTTCGAAATATATTGACACTCTAACCCAAATAAAGCAGAAATGTAGGAGAGCTGATCAAATAGGCCAATACATAGAAGGGCCACTTTCATTCATCCCACGAGAGTCAAATATTGACTTTTTATGTTGCAAGATGGGGTCAATCGCTAATGGCAAAGCCAAAAAATATTAATGTCTGGGTGTCAGCAGAAGTAGAATAGAATCAAAAATTTTTTGCTACCTCCTTTTTGTTTCAGAGCTTATAATATTCACTTTAGGGCCTAAACAATTGTCTCAACAATAATTTGTTATTTCATTTTATATTTGGATAATGTTATCTCTTCAAAACTATCATAGTTTCCTTGATTTAGCCCTATGTAATAATCTCTATAATCTGGAAATAAAACATGAGTAGTGTTTTTTAGGTTAGGAGGATAGCTGTTTAAAATTCATAATTAATATCCGGGGAACTTCCATGACGATCATGAACTGTATTTAGTCTATCTGCATAATAACAATTATCCTATTAAAAGATTATATGGGTTTTTTTCCGTAAATAACCTCAATTACTCATCACATAGTTTTGTCCTCATTTGATACACAAAGAAGCTGTATCTCAGAGAAGTTTTCCAATATTTTCTAAGACAGCACACAACTCATGCAATTTAAAATTTGAAGTTTGGTCATGCCTGTCCCCAGAACCTACATTCTTCTCCCCTTGTGCTGCTTCCCAATACATAGAACACTAACGCTGTCTTTGGATGAGTCATGCGCAGAAATTCCTTCAAAAGCTAGGGAAACTCTTTATGACAAGTGACAGATAACCGCAGTTGTATGGACACAAAACTGTCCAGTTATATTTGACAACAGCCCATGAAATCAAGACCTCTTTAAAAGAGATTGATGTCATCAAGTCCTTTCAGATCAGACATATACCTGCTTGTACACGTGGTCTTTCAGATACTAGTTGGGAAAATTCATCCTCAGGAGAGATACACGCATTATTTATATTGTTCTTGAAAGTTTCATGGCCTTCAAATCAAACTTCTTGGAATTCAGTTTGAAAATCTGCTTCCTGATTTCTTTTGAGAAACCATTAGTTTTCCAAAGAATGCTGTGCTTCATCTGCACAAATAGTTTGGCTAGAAAAGGTAGCTATTCTTCAGATGCTAGAGGAGACTAAGTTGTTATATTCATTTAGAACAACAACAAAAAATAACTACCATTTTGACACTGTTTAAAAGCAGTATTGGAAACAACAGAAGACTTCCTTGCATTTAAACCAATCTGGATAATCCTGATCCTATTAATTTTACTTCTACTAGAACATATGAAATAAGAACACACCACTAAATAAAAGACCAGATTAACAGTTTTTTGAACTCACAGATGTAGGTCAGGAGCAAATGGTCACAACTGCCCTGGCTTTATTTCTTAACAGACAGGAGGAAAACTGAGCATTGTCAGTACTTCTACTGTGATGTTAAGCAAGATACTCTCTACTAAGTTGATAAGGAACAGTCTATTTGTGCATTATTGTTAAAATAACATCAAAATTCCTACAGTTAATTCTTTGATTTTTAAAAGAAATACCAGATATCATTTGGATTGTCTAATGCTTTATTCTTCTGAAAACCAATGCAAATACTAGAGCTGACTAATTCCTTAGCTGCATAAAGCAATTGGGGTCTGAAGAACCATGTAATGAGTCCATTTAACATCTTTTTCTTGGTATCTTGTTTTTATAATAGGCGATGTTGTCTTTTGCCATAGCAGAGAGATTGCTTAAAGTACTTCCCAAAGTGGCAGAGTTGCAGGAAAAATCCTATTGCCAAAAGCCAATTTCTTAGCAACAACACCCTCTCAATGTGTCACAAAGTCTGAAGCCCTTTGGCCCCTCAAAGGAAGTTCCTTAGGTGTCTTTTACACATTGAATGCTTTGTGATAGTTGAGGCCTGCTGGCTGTCAACTCCGTCCCTTAAGGGAACTTGACAGATCTTAAAAAAAATCAATTTTAAGCTCACATGCCCCAGTGGGTGCCAAAGCCACTTCAGAGAGCCTGAAAGATGGCTGAGTCGACAGGATTTGACTTCTTGAGGTAGAAAGGTGACAAACTCTATCATGAGAAAGGGGCAGCTTGGGGCCTCCGAGGCCTAACCTGCTCCCAGGATCTGGGGCCTAGTGTTGTATTGAACCTATTTATCTCTTTCATGGGCCTAAGGTACCACAGGGAAAGAAAAGTTGTTCAAAAAATGCTGGCAGAATTCAGGGGTGTAAATGATGAATTACTTTTCATCAGCTGAAAGGAAACATACTCCGGAACAATACTGAAAGGGAGCAAGAGCGGCTGACCCCCTGCTTCAGAGCAGCCAATATCTTCATTCAAGAAGACAACCATGAAATTACACAGAAAATGGGATTGTCATGAACAGCCCCTTGAAATCTCAGTGTACAGTCATTACTGCATGGGAAAAAGCCTTCATCCACACATCATAACTTGTAACAGACAAGGAAGGAGAAAAAAAAAGAACAGAGTTTAAAAAAAAAATTCTCAGAGTTACCAGTGGGAATGTAGAAAATATTTGTGATTTCAAACTTCTCCTTGCTGCCTCTTTAATACTTTTACATAGTTTTAACAGCATGATAACTTTATGTTGAGTGATATCGTCTCTTCAGTTATTTTCGGAAACAGTGGACAAATTTTAGAAGAGTAGCAAGAGAAAGACTTATCTTTATTTTTTTAAGGAATTCATCTTATAGGTTGATAACAAAATGGAAACATTTTATAATGCATCTCAAAATGGTTACCTAATTAATATTCTAAAACTCCATCATGTATATTATTAACTAATATACGATTTTCTATTTGATTTTCAAAATTAGGAAGTTCAAATAATTCTCATGTCTGTTTGTTAAGTATGAGTCAGGATACAAATAGAATTAAAATATAGAAGATTTTGATAGATTTGTTAAAATCCAAAATGTTGGGAATGCAAAATAATTAAAATAAAATATTATAGTTATGGGTTTGAGTTGTCGTCTTGGCTGCTTTGCTCACTAACTTTAATTAAGTTTGTGAGGATTTTTTTTTTCTCACAGGATTACTCATTGCAGTAGTTTTTCCTCTGTTTCCTAGTAGTTCAAATGACTAATGTCTATGAAAATCTAAATAACAGATTTTTGTCACAAGTTTAGTTGCAAAAAAATGGGAAGCTATGACCCAATTATGAGATAAATTTCTTTCTGCAGGTAATACTAAGAAGAAAACAAGTGAGAAAATTTACAGACTAGCCAATTATTTAATGACTTTTGAAGATTACTATATGGAATTTTAGGGTGTTGTACAGAATCATTTAATATTCTGTGCTCTTTACCACAAATCTGTATTAAAAATCCAAAGCAAAATTCATTGATAGGACTAGACGTTATTTTACTTATCTAATTACAATTCTGTCACATAGAAGAAAACTAACTGAGAAGACAAAGAATTCCCAAGAAAAGCATTTCAGACTTGGAGGTTGCACAAATTGCTTTCTTTAGTATTTAAAGAAAGTATAGAGAGTGGACGCATCAAGACAAACCATGTTTGAGTTACTATGCTTGGGAAATGCTCCTCTGGTGTAATGGAAGAGCTGAATAGAATATGCCTAATAAATTCCTCTTCAGGGTTTAAGATAGATGAAGCATCCTAAAGAATGAAAACAGCATAACACACTGTAAGCTAGGCTTTACTGCAAACTATAGGGAGATTATCTAGAAAATAAGTTTATAAGTAGAATGACAACATGATAATGCTTAATCTTAAGAGTTTGCCACTGAAAGCACAGTGGCTGACAAAATGCAACCATATTGGAATGGTGATAGTTTTCAAGGCCCAAGGCTTCTGCAGCCCTTTCTATTATTTCAGTAAATACCATTTACCCAAGATGCTTTAAGGGAGTATATAGAAAAATAGAATTTCAGCCCAATGGTAAGATAATTTCTTAATGTAATTTCTAAGTGTTCAATACCATATTTTTAAGGATGATGAGACCATGGGGCTGACCACTTACTTCTCCATCTTATTTTCTTAACTGTAGGCAAAGATGGTGGTGTTTGTCCCTCTGTCCTTACTCTTGCTTTATTTTCCACTTAGCAGCCTTCAAAATAGGTCATTTGGAGCTAATTTATAGTTTTTCCTGAAGAGAAGAAGTATAATAGCTTCATTTGACTAAACAATTATTTTCAAAGCTTCGGTAAAATCACACAGTCACAGATTTCAACAAATTTTTTTCTTTCCATAGCCTTAGCTTCGGGGGGTCCAAACTGCTCTCTCTAGTACTGCATGGTACATGTGACTACCTGTGCACATATTCGTGTACAGATTATAAATTCACAATCATCCCTCTTCTTCTGCTCCTATTTTATTATTCCCAACTTTTATATTGTGTATAGAATTCCTATTTTTTGTGGTAAAATTAAACACTATTCAGTATGTATTTTGTACCTAATAGTTACTATGTTGATTATAGCACCAATGTATTTTTCAGTACCTAAAACGATTATGGTGGTTATGAGATATCGTTAGTAATTTTACGGAATAATTGTGATTTAAAAATTAAATCTAGAATTGTTGCCAAGTTTTTCCTTTTTTAATATTCATATGTTCATGTAGATGACCTGTGTCTTTGAACAGATGATTAAATTGTACACATTTGACACAGTGCATGTAGAAGTATATTACCACTGTATTCTACCGGGAACAAATGAGTATTAAATAAGAAATATTCTCCAGAAAATGATATAGTCTAACATAAAGCTTTGCTGAACTTTAGTTAGTTTTCACATTTGGCTTTCATCCTTGTTCGAGTTACTTTTATTTTTAAAAATCATGTTAGCGGAACCAAAATAAAGTTCTTTGGCAAGTAGGAATCCTGTTTACTTTCCAACTCTGAACTCAGCAGGTTAAGTAATTGGACTACAGAAAAGTTCCTCCATTTCTATTTCCAGCTGGTGGTACACAAAAGGCAGGAAGTTATCTCATTAATGGGGCACCAGCTTTATGCAAATTATACTAACAAAAAGGCTTCCCTTCATACTTTTTCATAAATTACCTAATAAAGTGGGAATAAATGGCCATATTCAAGAGTCTTTGTTGTATTTTTAGCACAAGACTCTTTCTGTTACTGCAAATATGACTAAATGTGCCTTGTTCAAAAGGGGTGTTTATGAAATAAGGCCACTCAAAAGCTTTTATTCCTTAACAGCCTTCAGTTACTTTTATGGCACAAAATTAACATAATTAGTCACAGAGAATAGATGACATAAGCAGCATGCCATGCACAAAAGGGGGAAGCAGTATCTAAGAAAGGTATTTTGAAAGATCAAAAATTTTCAAAGTGCTTAATACTAGAAGGTCCTTTTTATTTGTGCACAGCCTTAAGATACTTTTTTTTAAAACTCCGTGAAATTCACATAATGAGATGCAGTAGACAGATGACATTAGCGATGTGCCATGAGAAAGAGGTCAGTTTCCTCTGAAAGATACTCACTGTTCCTGCTCGTCATTAATTTGCAGCTTCAAAGCACTGAGCATACGATAGCCTGGCATGTTAAGCAAGTTGCAGTTATCTTTAAATAACCCTTTTTTCCAGTTATTAGAAGCTAAAGTTTTTAAACTACTGACTGAAATAAAAATTAAAGCACGCAGTAGTGTTAAGGGGAAAAAGGAAAAGAAAGCAAGCTGCAAGAAGATCAAGAAAAGAAACCAAGTATGTTTCTAAAATGAAGTCACTGTGATATTCCATCGGGGTGTTCCGCTTTGACTTCAGTTTTACAATTTTGGGGGTAGGAATGAGCCTCAAAAATAGGAGCTCCAGCTCGCAAATAAAACAAGAGAGGATTTTTTAGTTTCTGATTCTGTTAAGATATATATTACAATGCTAAAGAACAAATGGCCTGGATATTTATAATTCTACTGAGTGAGAACAGTGCTTTTCTGAAGCCTAAGGACTCTGAGGCAGAGGAGAGTTTAAAAGGTTAAGAGCACTTGGGTTTCTGTTACGCGGGTATATGAGTACTCAGATGGAAAGGTACTGAAAAATATATCGGATGATCTTACCTTAAAGAAAAAATCAATGAGATTTCTTTGGTTTAGTGCATTAATCAATCAGAGGAGATAGAAATGCAAAGAATTCACACTGCATTCATGAGTTCATAACTATTATTTCAAAACTTCTAAAATTTTATTTTTGCCTAAGAACACATGAGTATAGTCCAGGACTCATCTCATTCAAGAAGACATACATGGTCTTACATTTCAAATTTCATTTGAATTTATGTTACACCTGGAAAGTGTAGAGGAAGTATGTTTATTGTGAAATCATTCAAATTTATAACTTCAGGTCAATCTATTAATAAATTTATCAATTTATAACTTCAGATCCCACCAACAAAAATGAAATTCAAACACTAGAATCTCTGATTAGAACATGGTGGCAGATTTTCTGCAAAATTTTTATTTCCATTTCCATGGCATTTTCAGGGTGTGTGAATGAATGAATACGTACTGGCAAGAAAATGTTAAGAAGCAATGGCCAAAATTTCAGAACCTCTGAAAAATGTGAAGTACGTGTTTTTCAAACAGTCAATAAATAACAAAAAAAAGTTGATTATCACATGGTGTTTTTACAGCTTAATTTTTTCTATTACCCCTGTTAGTTTAATGTTTAGATAGACAAAATTGCATTTTTTTTCTTTTTTCTAGTACCAGGGATTGAACTCAGGACCTTGTGCTTGTGAGACAGGCAAGGTGCCACTGAGCTAAAACCCAGGACCTGGAATTACATTTTTGTCAGTGCCTGATTTACCTGGGGCTAGGTAGGTTTGTACAAGTTTGCAAGTATCCGTGATGAAAAAAAATAGCCACACTTCAGCCTGAAGCTATTGTGGGACACAGGTTATGACAGGGTGACCAGCAAAGGCCTGGGGGAGCTCTGATATGCAAACCGATGATTAAGAAATAGTAAGACCAAATACGACTCTCCTTCCCTAAAAGTTGGTTTATAATAACTTTTGACACTGATTTATTACCTTTCATTCAGTTAGTAGAACTTTCCTGACATTTTCATAAGGTGTAACTTTTAAATGGGTTTGCTTCTTTTAACATCTTGAAAAAGTTCATTAGTGCCAGCAAAACATAATGGTGCAACTCATGTAATTTATAATCAGGGAAACAGATATCTAGTAGGTGCACAGAAGATTCAATGTTACTGTAATAGAGAAGTTCTGAGAGATTATTTCTGTCTTGTTGCATCAGAGAGTTACAATAAAAATTGAAGGGTGGCTAGGAAGGTAGTGGAGTGACAAATCCAAGAAACCACCTCACAAAAGAGAAGCCTTTAGACCAGAAAGCACATGGACCACAAAAGGCAGGTTTAGGGCCACAAGAACAAAACTGTAGGTTTTCTCAGTAAGAGAGATTTAGGATATGTTACTATATGCTAGATGTAAATAATGATTGACAGTTGAAAAAGTGAAAAATTTCAAATTTATTATTAAAAACATTAAACATAAATCTGAAGTAATTTACAATGCATTTAGCTATCACTTTACATTTGTATAGTAAATAAAAATAAAGATAAATAACAGTAAGACATTTTGCCCCTTTAAGTGCTTACGGTGTTCTGGAAATTGTAATAAGTACTTTGCTTCCATTCCTTGAACACTATCAATGAGTCTATCAATTAGATTGTTCCTATCTCTATTTTTCAGATGAGACAACTGAAGTTCAGGCTAATTATCAGACTTGTCTTGTATCACAGTTTACGAGCTATCAGCTAGTTTCAGAACCAGTTATGTCCTTTCTATGATACAATGCCTGGAAAATGTACGTTTCAGTAATTACAGACTACAGTCTATCCTTTTCTACTAACTTCTAAAACACACTGTCGAGCATCTGCATGTGAGTAGTAAGAGAGCCATGGATGACATAATATTGGAATTTTCAGAGAATCACTTACTTACAGTTTTTTGTTTTTAGCTTCTCCATGAGCATAAAATGCTACACGCACTTGTAAGTGCAGATGATGAAGCTCTTTTTCCTCTAAGAATCTCAAGCTGCAAAAGAAATGTTAATACACATAAATGGCAGAAATAAAACCAAACATATATCCCACAAAATACATATCTATAATGTAGAATTATGGAAGAAAATTTCCTATAAATTTAAAATGTTATAATTGCCTTTTAGTCACTGTTCCTTTTTATGAAAAATGCTATCGAATAATTATACATGTTTAGCCATATAAAAGAAGCAATGATAGTAGCATTATATTTTTTCCTCACAAAATGGATTCCATCTGCTTTTATTAAGGAAAATTGTTAAGGAGCACAAGAAATTTATTAATCTCCCTGGCCTAGGTAAGGTCTAGTTCACTTTAATTAAAAGCTGGATTTCTATGAAATTGCATATACATATACACAGTGAGAGTACCTTATATCTTACAGTTAACCTTTTATTATAATCCTGAAACTTTCTATATGGTTATTTTAAGAGCATGTTAATAATATGCAAGTACATGTTCAAGAATATGAGCATTCTCTGAGATGTGGTTAATGAAGAGAAACTGCACCATAAATTGCATCCAAATATACAGTCCATGCAGATGCAATTTTTCATGAACTACAGTATTTTGCAATAAACATTTTTTAGCTTGTTTGGATTTATTCTCTATTGTTTATAAAATGTACCATCAGGCACTACTGCTTGAAACAACTGCATATAATAATGGGAAATCTTCTTAGTTTAGTAAGATCCTTTGGATAAAATTCTATTTTAGATCTATCTTGTGCTAAGAGAATGCAAATACTGATGAAACTGCACCCTAGTGTTTTTCATAATTTAAAGTTTGTTTCAAGCTATAATGCAGTTTTCCCACCCCCCTGAGTTTGGTCAGAGGAAGCACAGTGGCTTTGCTAGCCTATGATCAATAGACACAGAATGTTCCACAAGGTATTCTGGGATCTGTAGTTAACTGGGAACATTTTTCTTTCCAGTGCATATCTTAAAATAATGCACAACAGAAACATGATATCCCGGCGACTGTCAGAGTTTCTATGACAAACTTCGCATTTTTTTAGTGGTTAGTATCCGGCAATTTAGCGATTGTTACATGACACCATCTGTACAGTAGCCTGAAGGTTTGTACAAATTAAGATGCTAACCAATCTGGGATGTATATGTTTTAAAGATTATGGGAACCTGAGCTAAGTAACACAAGATTTTTTGATACTTCAAGCTAAAGTATCAAACATAGAGAAATTATGCTTGAAGTGGATGGGAGAGATGGCAACCAGATTACCACTTCTGCTCGTTTTCCATTATACACTATATCATTATCATTTGACAGTGGGTGGGAAAGTTATCAGGAAGGAATTGACTTCCCTAGAAGGAATAAGTATCATTTGAATCACAAGCCATTCTAGGAGGTACAAGCTAGACTCTGGCAGGAGACAAGCTTGTATGATAAGCACAGGAAATGGATCCTGATAACCCAGGATCCAGCGCAAAGCTCAGCTTCTGTGAGCAGCAAGAACACAACCCTAAAAGATAGCTCCTTTTATAGAGTTGGCCATATTTCTTAAGAAATGTCAGAAATAGGGGTTTTTAAAAGAATATAAAATGCCTTAATACTTAAATATTACCACCATGATAAAATTTAGAATAAATATAATCCTGTGAAAATTGAACAAAAGTTATCTAAATTTTAGCTAATCAATCTCTATATGAGACTTATATTGTAATCTTGTATGCTCTCACCAGAAAAATTTCAATGCAACTACATATTTTTGAGTTAACATATTTCTGTATTTCAAATTAACAAATTTTACATTATTTTAATAACTTTTTATTGACTCTAATTCCTTTTGAATACATATTTTGGTCATTCATGTGCTCATACTCTTAATGACGTCATAGACCATAGTAATTCCCTATTTATTTCTTGATTGTTCTTTCAAATATTTTGAAGTATACCCGAATCACACATCAGAAATCATCAAGTAAGTGTTAAAATCATTAAATCTAATTAAGTTTGAGAAGTAAAATAATTGAAGAATTTTCATATTTACCTGTGAAAAGGATATTTTTATAGAGACAATTTTAGAATTTAAACAAAGTAAAATAATAATTATTGACATACTTTTTCTTTGAAAAGGAAGTTATTCTGTAATAGAATCTTTCTTTCATTATTTTTTTAATCCCCTGGCTTTGACTCCATGTGATACAAGTTCAGTTATATAGGATTGGGGGAACAAAGTTATAAAGAGAGAATAATGCAATTTTGGAGAAGCCATTAAAATTAGAAAATATTGGGATTTTTTTCTCCCCTAAAAGAATACACATGTATGAATACAGATATGTAGTATTCCATTTTATATATTTAGAAAACAAGAGTACACAAGACTATTATATGATTTTGAATATATA
>NW_022900941.1:27468570-27498205 GCF_012274545.1 Fukomys damarensis | reverse complement strand
ATATATATATATATATATATATATATATATACCCACTACAATGTATTTTACATATAATATTAATATAAGAATTGCTGTTATCATATATTTAAGCTGTACTTACAATTCCTCATATTTTGGTTTATTTTATTTGGAACAAATGTGCCATGTCAGCATATCAAATGACAAGTTATCTGATCATAATCAATTTCTACCTTAAAATCACTAGGTATTTTAAAAATCCAAATGTGTTCCCTATCTGGCCCTTTAATAAGTGCCTGTTGCTTTAACTTGTACTCCTTAAAAGTCTAGTGATAGCTGAAAAGAAAAACGAAAAGTACACGTACTCTTCACTGAGGCAGAAAGAACTCTAATCGTAATGTTTCTGACCAGAACAGGGTCACCTACACTGAAATTTTCTGTAAACAAATAAGTGCTGAGACAGCAGATTGGCTTCCTTAGTGCCTTTTTCCCCTAGTAAAATGAGCTTGAGATAAATTGCAAAATAAATAAATGTCAAATAACAATTCCCATGACTAGTATTTGAACTGATTTAATAATTATTATGAAGACAAAGCTGTGATAGGCTTCTGAGTGGAATGCTAAAAGGAGACCATCTGAAATGATTGTAGCTTGGAACCATCTTAATAAATGAATATATTTCTTAAATGGCTATATCAACTGACCCCACTATCTAATTATGGCTGTCAAAAAGGGCTACAGATTAACTATTCCTAAACATAAGCCATTATTTTTGTTTGACATTTCTCAACATTCAGTTAATAAACCTGAAAAGCATTTTACTTACTCAATATTGTAGGTTTCCATTTTACAACTAGTTGAAAATATAACAAGGAGTTGCATCACTCCAAGTCAGATGTACTCTGTTAACTTTCTATGACTTGATTTGGTTGACCACTGGTACTTTAAACAGTTTCCATGCTGAAATCATTGTTACTGTATCTTAGTGTAGTATCAAACTTAAAATATCTATTATTCCTTGTTTCATAATTACTTCTTCAGAAAAAAATTATGCTTAAACTATTCATACTATATGTAAAAGTGTTGGAATGGCCTTAGGACCACATGATTTTGTAGCCTCACCATATATGTATATTTTTTCATTAAGATTATTGGTGCTTTGTAGGTATACAGTACAGTTACATTCATCATTCAGATCTTGTACCTTTACATGATATATCTGGTTCTTATTTTTCCCCATTCCCCTGCCTTCTCTTCGCCCCCTCCACCCTTCCCTATTTACTTTGAAAGAATAGTCCTCTGTATATAACACATCACAGGCAACACACATTGACCAGAGAGAATCATCTCAAATTCACTGATTATCAAAAAGCCTTGTAGATAGACAGTTTGTAAGTATGAAGACTGTAGATAAGAAATATGCAAAAGTACACCATTGTGAAAAATATAGAAATATTCTTTTGATATTCTGAAACTTGTTTCAGTATTTAGCTTGCCTTTTGAAAAGCTATGCAACATTCAATCCATTTCCTGGTAGACGAGTTAGTATGTACTCTGCCCACTTACACTGATGGAATTCTCCAATGGTTGATGTGAAATTGTGTGCTGTTTTCCTGTCAGCTGCATCATATTTCACTTTCTTTGCTTTGCAATCAAGATCTTTTATATATGCCCATTTGATTTTTAAAATCCATCTCATTGTCTTCCATTCATTATATATTTGGCAGTTTATAATTTCTTTCATTTATCACCTTTTCCCTTTATTGTGGTTCTTTGCATCATTCTTTGCAAGCACTTTTTATTGCACCATATCAATTCTCTGCCAATGCTAGTTGCATTAGCTGCTAAAACTTTCATAACAAAGTACCACCGATTGAGTGGCTCAAATAACAATAATTGATTTTCTCCAATTCTGGTGGCCGGAAGTCTGATGGGAAGGTGTCAGTAGGGTTGGTTTCTCTGAAAGTCTGCAACATATAGATGGCCTTTCTTGAGGGTCTCTATGTGCTGTGCTCTGTGTCTGTGTTCATAAACTCTTTTTTCATTGAAGGACACCAGCCACATTAGATTAGAGCGTGCCCATATAATCTCATTTTCCCTTAATGACTCCTAAAAGACCTTTTCTCCAGATCAGTTATTCACATTCTGTGTTACTGGTAGTAAGGGCTTCAAAACTGAAAACTTGGAGAGGATCTTTGAATTTTTGGTGAAAATACTAAAGAAATCTCGTCGAAGTATGTTTTGAGGAAATATTGTCATTCTATTTAAAAGAAAAGAAAGATGAACATGCTTTAATCGATTTTAATAGCTAAAGTATTTGCCTCAATTAAGCAGGTAATGATTATCAATCATATAAAAGGCTGCATGTGTGGACTTCTGTCTCCATCTTCACCCAATATTACATTGCCGGAGAGGTCTTCCCTGTCCAAAAAAAGAAATGCCGACTTGTTCTCCCCCTTACCTTCCACTTCATTTACACCAAGGTGTCATTGTGTTTGCTGCACTTTCCTCGTTTATTGCATTTTTGTCACTCTATTTTAAGTTACTTCCGGCCAAGGACTTTGTTCGCTATGAGCATTCTCCACTGAAGCAGCAGCTGTGTGAGTTGATGCTGAGGCCACTGCAGAGATTCAAGGACCTTTTCCCGACTGAAGGATGAAGAATGTATGCTGACAAAAAGGAAGTAAATGAGCAAACAGGTGATCTCCAAACAATCCGACAAAGTCACTAAATTTATTACTAAATCATAAATTGTAATTACCAATAGAAGGCAACATTTTGGGGGATAGTAAGTTTTGTTTCAAGAGGGCATTAAACAATCACTAAGCTAAGTAGAGAGCTAAGGATGATATTTTTTGGGATAATTTTTAAACGATGTTGAAAACAAGTTACCATTACTATCTACAAACATTTGTACAATCATGAGGAAAATAACAGTAATGTCAACTTCAATATATAACTGCAATTAAGGTCTTTCTTAAAAATTGTAACATGTTCATCTTCCAAAATAGTATTTTGAGTCTAACTGCTCCATATAAAACATATTCTTATTAGATTAAGTTAAATTCATCTTTGTATCTTCCCATTATAGATGTCATTAAAATTATCATGCAAAGGATAACTTTTGTATTTTGGAATTCTAACAAATAGAGGTGACATTGTAAGTTTTGGAAAGAAAACCCATGTCTTTAGTCCTGTATCATTTCCATGAATCTAGTTCATTGATGCAAAATATTAAACTATTGAACAAGAAAATAGATTGTATGCAAGAGATACTTTCTTTAGAGATAGGAAATTTGTAAAATTGGAGAGTAGATGGAAGATAAAGTTCAAAATAACAGCTAAGGAAATAACATAAAGTTTTAATGATTTCTCAAGGGGTAAACTGTAAAGAGAAAATAATTTAATCCTAAACTAAAAGCTAATAACAGTTGTATAATACAAGTTTCCAAAGGTTAGCATTCATGTAATATTTTATTATTTTCATTTATCAAAATAGCTGCTGGTAGGGGAAAGGAGAGAAGGGAAAGGAATAAATATGAGGAAAGGAAAAAACGGAAACAAAGACTTTGTAAATAGGGTGGAGGCGTTGAAGAGAGGGCAGCGGAATGGGGAAAAATAAGAACCAAAATATAGCATGTAAAGATACAAATTGCCAATGATGAATGTCAGCATATTGTATACTTAAAATGTACCAATAAAATTAATGAATAAAAAACTGCTAAAATTTTATGGGGACTTGTATATGTTTGTCTATTCTGCTTCAAATATTTTTTGTTCCTTTAACACAATTTTAAAACAGCGAGGTGTAAAGATGACATTTAAGGGCCGCATTCATGCAATGCTTCCTTTTCCTTTTGAGTTTAATGAAATAATTGTCCAACAAAAACATGATCAAAGCAACAGGTGAAATGCAAAGATATTTGTCATTTCAACAATATGAATATACCTTACTGCTTTCTGTTTAAATACTTCATGTCCTCTTTTTGCCATTTTCATGATTCTACTTTATATATTCAGATAATAAAACTTAATATTATGTTATCAAAATAGCATAAATGTATTGGACTTAATTTGATATTAAAGTTACAATAATGTCACCATAATTATTTCTTTCCTCTTTGCCCTTAAATGACACAGTCAAAATGATTTGGAAGCATTTTCAATCTTATGTACAATATATGCCAGTAGGTGGTGGTAGTATTTTCTCCAAGCAATACAATGCTATTTTCATTAGTAAATAATTCAAAAAATAAAGATAATTTTCAAATCTTCGGTAATTCTTAAAGAAATGCATAGATTTCAGAGATAATATTTCCCAAGTTTCATTTTCATACACTGTTTAGAAGTAAAACTCGGCATTTTAATCAGTATATCAGAGTTGTAGGGATGGAAGGGAAAGTCTCTTAATAAATTTGGAGGCTATGGATTTAATTCCACAGCATTGACCATTACATTTTTCTTTTCTAGCAGATGCCAGCCATTAACTTAGAAAATTGAAATTGAAGATAAAGGGTAGGATACGCATATGCAGCTAGTGGGTGATTTTAACCAGATTTTCTCCTTCATCATGGCTCATTTGCATTGTGAATACCCTGAAAAAGACAGCTTTTTGTGGTCTCTTTGCTGTGTTTGTTTCTCCTACAGTTTAATTCAAAGAGTCTGATTGTGTATTCAGATATTGTGTACATATTGCCCTAGGTCCGGGATTTCCTGTTACTGTGAATGATAAAGATTCTTTCCTATTTAATGTACAATCCAACCATTGTGTTTACATATGTGAAAGGGCACTTCTGTGGGATATCCATAAGCAGGGGAAAAGACATCAGGAGAATGAGGGGCTGCACTTGTTTGGCAGATAACAGAGAAGGGTGACATTTAGTAAGAGGGAGGAGAGGTGAACTCTCCTCCATAAATGAGCTGGCTTTAGCTCCAGGGGACAGATTGGAAGGTGATGTGATTTTTAGGGCCTTTTGAACTACAAGTTTAAGGCCTTTTCCTGAATTTAGCTGAATCTAACTTTCAGGAATATGAAATACCCTATCCAACTCTCCCTCCCATTTTATTCTTAGAAATCAAGTGTGAGAACAACATGCAGAAATATGTTTCACATATGAAAACCCCAAATTTCTATAATTTTGGATATAAATTAAGAGGAGAATCATTTAGAAACACACTATCCTCAGGACAGCAGTTTAGCACTACTTGAGATTGTTAGAATCTAAGATCTTCTTCCCCTAAAGCTATGGGGCAGAATATGCAGCTTTACAAGACAGCATGGGTACTTGAATTAACGTCAAAGTTTGAGAAGCACTGTTTTAGAAGTGTCCTAGTTAATGCAATCTGCTTACTCTTTTAAAGAGGAGAAAGAACCACTGAAAGGTGACTATAACTCACTTACTCTTCACAGAAAATTTCACCTAGAACATCATTTGCAGTCACTTGGGGGTACAGTATATGTAATAATAAAGAATTTTTGAAAAAAGGCAACAACAAAATTTTAAAAATACAATTTTTAAAATTGCCAAAAATAAAAGGATCAGCAGGATGATGCAAATTTAGAGATGACTGGATCTTAAAGATCATTTAACTCTTCAGTTCTCCTGGTTAGGAAGCCAGTGGTGATGTTCTTATATACTATACTTTCATCAGAATTTGGTGACTAAAGTCCCTTGAAAAGCCTTGCTAATAAAAGCTAGAGTCACAGTTTTTTTGAAGCTAAATGCAAAAGTTTCCAGATAAGATTAAACACCAAAAATTTGAAAATGTGGTAATAGGCAGTAGAATGGAAACAAATTACATCTGTAAGTGCCAATGAATTTTCTGACATTCTGTAAGATTCCCTGTTTGTTTGTTTCTTTTAATCTGGTTATGTTTGAAATATAGTAGGATTTTAAAACAATTTTCATCAATTATTACTATTACAAATGCCCATCTTTAAAAAAGTGAAAAGAACTCATTAAGCTATTTTAAGCATTCCCAATTTTAAGCCTCTTGAGAAAAAAAAAATAGTGATGGTATTCTAGTTTCAATATTCTACATGAGAATGTCCCTATGTATACCAAACGGTTATTGTCTGTTTTTTAAGTTATGAAATGTATATAGTTCATTAATTCATACTTATTCTCAACAATAAGGCTTAATACAAAGCTATTTTCTGAGGATATTGAAAGGATTTAAAGAAAACATAGGAGCAAAGAGTTTACACAGTACATTCTAGAACCCTATATGGAATGTTCCAGGTACAAAAGAAATACAAACAATTAATTGTTCTCATTTGGGCAGAATATTTGCCGTGCCTTCCAGTCCCATGTTCACGTGCATCCACACTGGATGTAGAAAGCTATTTTCTACTGTGGATTTGGTACTGTGGGAATGATTTAACTTTATTAAGTGAAAAGTTATTGAAAGAATAACACTTTCTTGTTAGTCAAAGTCTCCAGGAATGGCTGCTATCTGCAAGACTTACTTCCTTATCAGTTTCTTCAGTAGCCACCAGCGTATGAGTGGATCCACTACCTCCTTGTGGATCTCCCCTGCTTCTTCTGCAGTGAGTCTTAAAGAAACACAAAGTAGAGTGTTCTGGGTATGCGGTGTGTGTCATTTGGGATCCTGATGGATATATACAGGGGATATAAAATAATTTTAAACATTAAAAAATAAGGAAAGGAGTTGAGATGTTGAATTTCCTATTAGAAGCAGACCTAAATACAAATCCAATGAATTACAGCTCTCAGCAACTCTCTTCTTTTGCTCGTTATCAAAGTAGAAGAGTAGTATCATGGAGAGTCATTTTTTAAGAATCTTTTCCCCTCAGTGCACTCAGGAGAATGAGTCTGTTGCTGGGTCACTTTTCTCTAAGAAGCATTCAGTGGTCCAAGGCCAGACCAGACACACTACAGAGATTATTTAGGACCATCGCCATACTCGTGTCATACTGAATTTGACTACAACTGAGTTCATGAAAGCTGCCCAGTACCAGAGACTTCATAGCTTTGTGTATTTTTCTACTTTTTAAAGAAATGTTGGAGACAGGAGGTAAAGAGAAGCTGATCAGATAATTTTCACAAATTCGCTGATACTGATAAAATTCCAGTGATGGAATTTTATTCAGACTATCAGTTTTTACCTTAACATAATTGCTTTTTTAAAACCAAGCAATCATCTCTTCATTAAAGTAAATTTGAGAGAAAAAAATCAATCATCTACATGAGTAGTCTGTTCACTTAAACATCAACATTCATACATATCTGCATATATATGCACATAATATATCCAGAGGTTTACAAATACTAATACATATATATTCACAGCTTCATCTCACACATTTATCAAGATGTGCTACAGATGTACCCTGACTTCTCGAATGTGGGGGTGAGCAGAACAACCTCCATTTACAGAAGCCACAAATGTAAGACACGACTATGTGTTCTTGGGAACTAGGGCGGAAGGCAAATATGTTAGGTTTTAGATAAATATCACATATTGATTTAAGCAAAAGTTTTTATCATTTCAACATTTTAACCCCACTATTTCAACTTTAATAGTATTTTTATGTTCAAAAAGATTTTCCTTAAATATAAATATCTAAGGAACTATTTAAATTCATTTGCCAGGCTATTCTTGAAATGATCTTTTCAAAAAGTAAGGAGCTGCTGTGATGATAAAGCAATGGATGAGTCCAGAGTGAAGGAACAGAGTTGCCAGGAAATGATGATAAATGAATTTTAAGTCAGGTTTTGTTTCTGTTGTAGGGATGCCTGGTCCCAGACTTGGAAGCATCCCAAACTATTTTGAAATTCTCTGTGAAAATATAATTCAATCATTATGAGGGCTCACTTTTGTTTTCTGACTTTAAATACTATTCTTCTATTTTTCAGTCTTACTTGGAGGTGGTATAACCAGTCCTTTAGGAACATAACCAGTGGTGTTCTCCCCAAAGAGAGTGAATGAAGTCTTTACCTTAAACCCTGGATCAGCAATTAGAATCTACAAGGAAAGTAGAGGAAGCCCGGGGGTGGAATCACAAGTTGGTGAATAGGTAGGCAGACCTTAAAAAGTCACTGTGCAGGAAACAATAAAGTCATTGAATCTGGTGTTTGTGCAGCACGTCTGTGGGAGTAGGAGAGAAAGAGTCTCTTTTCTTGGTCAAGAATCAGTCTGAATATGTTTGCAAGAAGCAGTTGTCATCTGACAAGAAACAGTTGCTGATGCTTTTGGGTGCTAGTTGCCTTTTTATGCACATTTCAGTTTATATTTCGTGCTTTGGATTGAGAAATACTAGACTGAATTTGAACAAGTCTCTTAATTCTTCCTCTATGCCTGCCATTTGTTGGCTCGTCACTTGGGTCTCGCCCCTTGTCCTTTTGGATGAAACTAAAAAACTAATTATATTTTGTTTCAGTCTTTTCTAAGAGAAAAGGCAGTGATCTTAAAAAACAAACAACAACAAAAAGCAGTAATTGGACCAAAAGCCATTACTGCGTCAGATAATAAATAGAAAGGCCCTAACTATTCACCAACAGCTTTAGAGAGTTGTCCATCAATTTCAACATTTCCACAGATTTAAGGATTTTTTCAGAATTATCCAAGAATTTAAGCATGTGAGAGTTAATGATTTGACAACCACAGCTCTTGAAAATTGTCTTATTTTTTTCCTAAAAAAAGCTATATTTCTTTAACCTGTTAATCATGGGCTAGAACAATCCAAATAAAACTTACTCAAGGGAAGAAAATATATTTTAATTAACACAGCTGTTCAGTGGTTTTGCTTCTTTTGTTTTAAATATTCAGTTTGCTTTCTTTTTATGTGACTGAAGTTTAGCAACTCTTTAAAGTCATGTCTCAAAAATGTTTTACTCTTCTGATTGTAAATTAATGAATGTAATAATAGTCATTTGAAAAATGTAGCAAGAAAAAGAAACTAGTACTACACCACATATAATCAGTTGATATTTTGATTTATTTATTTCAAATGTTATTTTTTATCCCTATATAAATTTTTAAGAGTAAGGAACATTATGCCAAATGCAAAGTATTATAAAATCACTTTCAAATTTAATTGAATTTTACATAATCATCTTTCATTTTAGCTAATGTTTTTTACATCACTTTGGATCACTTTGATGGAGTTGCTACTATTCCATTATGGGTCGTTGAGCCTGAATTCAACTAATGACCCTTTTTGTGGGTGAATATTTAGTTTAAGCTCTGTTTTATTATTCTAAGTAAAGATGCACTAAGTATATTCATACCAGAATCTTCACCAGAACTGTAAAGCCCTGTAAGATAAATTTCTGAGAGTGAAACTAACACAACAAAAGGTATAAAAGTAAATATTTCCAATCATTTCCAACTTTCCAGAAAGTTTATAAAAATTGTCTTCTGGTAATTTGAAAAGGTAGTTCATTTTACAAAAAAATTTTGTTAAAGTATGTTTTTCATTTATATTTACTTATCAGGCAGTTGATAAAAATAATTTTAATGCTTATACTGGATAACTGTATAGTGGCCATTTACTGTGCTCAATAGGATCTTTATCAGTTAAGAATAACATCACATGCCTATTACAATAGTTTTAATGTTTTCATTAGTTTTGTTTACTTCAGAATTTGAATGTACTTTTTGACATTTGGAAATTTCATTTTATGTTATAAAATCTTATAATTGTTTATTTGTGAATTATTCCATTGTTTATAAATTTGGAAAGAAAGTACATGACCATTTCACATTCCCTGAAAATGTTTCTACACTTGAAAGGGGCAATTTGCATATCACCTTTCATTGCGATGTGATTTAAAACATCTGATCTGTGAAACACTCAAATTAGACTTCACAAGCAAATAACAATTCTACCTAGGCTTTGACATTGCCTCTGGCACCTTTATAATACAAATATCTGAACAAAATTTCAAGACCTCCCTTTTGGTGCCTGAGAAACTTTCTGTTTGACATTCAAAGCTAGGATTTTCTCTTGTAAAAAGTTAGTGTTAATACTCGACACTTGTCTTTTTGGACCTTGGCTAGTTCCTTATCTTGAAATTTTAACTATCAAAAATAATATTAGCTCAGTGGCACTGCACCTGCCTCACAAGCACATGGTGCTAGGTTCAGTCCCTTGTACATGCAAAACAAGAAAAAATAATTTTAGTGTGTGTTGAAATCGAACACTTATCTAGAGCTATTTAAGTGCTGATCCATTATCATTTGAGAAATTATTGAATCATGATGTCAACTGTTGAACACTTTTGTTCTGAACTACAAATCTGGTATCTTGATCTGTTTATCTGTAGCAGTCTGAACTTTAAAATATTAAAGTTAAGCAATGTATTTTGACATTTTATAACTGAAGATTCTTCCAGGTTTTTTAAAATAGGTGTTATGATTTATTTAGTCTTTTTGTCTTAACTTAGTGGATAAGATTTCATATTTTAGGGTGATGTGTTTTACTGGGATTGAATATGTAACTAACACAAATTCCAAAGCAGACGTCTAAAAGCCATGTCACTGAAGTTATTTGCCCATTGTCACTCAACAAGCCAGTAAATTTCAGATCTGGATTCTGAATTTGTTACTATAAATTTCCAGCCTGACGCTTAACCCATGGAAATTCATAGCTTTTACAGCTGAAAAAGTGCTGTGTGGTGCTCCTTGCTCATAAAATCTTTCCTTACACTCTGTGGGAGTTTCATGAAGTGTTAGTAACTCAGAAAGAGAAGAAGCTCAGGATAATACTCTTTTTATGCCATGCTCTATAAGTGAATCGAAAGATAAAATGTTAGAAATATCTACTGTGATTGCTATTGTAGAGACAGCCTCTTTGAGGGAAGAGACAGGTTCCTGAAATATTATGGTGCTGTAACGGTGTGTCTGTAAATTTAAAATTTCTGAAATTTTCCAAATGTGTTATTGTTCATGTTTAGGTGATTATGGCAATTATATGAGCCAAAATAAATATTCTCTTTCCATGGTTTGTGTCAACTCATTCTAACCTCTCTTTGGGCAAACCTGTTCAGTTTTTATACTTTTTCTTATGTGGTAGTTTGATCATACGGATAAAGTTTTTACCAAGTGAAGAGTATGAAAACAAAGTCAAAAGATGAGCGAGGAGGAGGAGGAGGGTAAGGGGGAGGAGGGAGAGGGGAAAGGAAGAAGAGAGGCGGAAGAGAAGAAAATGACAAAAAACAGTGGTTGGTGGGAGATGAAGATAGGATTAATTGTAAGTGTTCAGAGAGAAAAATGATACATCTGAATAGGCATCAGGATTCATTTCTAGTCCGTGAAATTTCTGAAGCTGCAGAATTGTCTCTAAAGAGAAATTATTAAAATCTCTTGTCTGAGCCACTTGCAATTGCACCTCATAAAGCTTTGGAGAACTCTGTAGTGTTAGTGAGGGATGATGACCTAATAAGTCCAGTCCATTGATTCTGTGATAGTCTTGGCAATTTCTTCTCGTGGAATAACTTCATAATCAAATCTAAGACACCCTGAAAGCACTACATAAATTCATGTCTCCAATTTTTGGATGACTACTCAGATGCCATTCTTGTATTTGTAAAATAATTTTATAAGAATGACTGTTCCCATAATGGTAAAAGCACTTTCCTCTCACAAAAGAATGTGTTCATCTATCACTAGACAAAGAAATGGTTTGAAAAATAAAACAATGATTTATCAAAATGTAATATAAATAGGCCTAATGCCTATTTCTAGATATTTGTGTTGCTATTATATCATATGTACCACATTAAAATCCAATTATTATTTTATCAAAGTAAAACCAAATAAGGAAGGATAAAACAATTTAAAGGGACAATTTGCATATCACATTTCAATGTGATGTGATTTAAAACACCTGATCCATTAAACACTCAAATTAGACTTTACAAGCAAATAACAATTCTACCTTGGCTTTAACATTGCCTCTGGCACCTTTATAATACAAATATCTGAACAAAATTTCAAGACCTCCCTTTTGGTGCCTGGGAAACTTGTGGTTTGACATTCAAGGTTAGGATTTCCTCATTCGAAAAGTTAGTGTTAATACTCGATATTTGCCATTTTGGACCTTGGCTAGTTCCTATAATAAAGCTCAATTAGTCACTCTCCTCTTTTAGCAAATATTGGTGCCCTTTATAAGTCTTTTCACACTCTAAATTAACCTGGGGATTTCTGCCTTGAGTTCTTTACCTGCAATGAGAAATGATACATAGACACTTTCCTATTAACCTATCACATGGGACAGTTTAGTTTCTGTAATCATAAGTCCAGAACACTATAGAGAGCTTCTAAGTGGTAAAAGGAAAGGAAATTGGAGGAAGAACTGAAGATATTTTTCTCCTATGAATTAGCACAAATGCAGATTTATAGGCTACACATGTGTTTAGTTTTACTGATGGTTGTAACTAGGGACACCTGTAAGACAGACCCAAAAGGGATAAATTAAAAGTAAATGGAAGAAAAATGTAATAATAAACTGTATTTCAAAGTCTGATTTGAAGCATAGTATGAGATGTTAAAATTCCTTTTTCCTCGGAAATATTTTATCATTTAGCTGATGTAATTTAGAGCACAGAATGAAGGCTGAAATATAGCATATTTTAAAGTATTCTTTCAGTATTTCCAACAGAAATGTTGAGCTAAGTGTAGATTTTGTGAGATCAGTTAGCTTATAAATAATAATTCTTTATGCTGGCATGGGGAAATCCTTGTTCCCACAACTAGTTCAATAAAGCAATTAATATCAATAAATGCTGAAGAAAGCAAATCTCTATTCACTTTTGTCTGGTTTAGTTAACATGAAGAAAATCTTTTCCCTCTTCTGAAGTATTTAACCTTCTCATAGGAAGACATGTTTAATGTAAGGTAAATAAAATACTTTATAGATGTTCCTGATGTCATTCACTATATTGTTCTTATGAAAAGACTTATCTTGCTTCTACCTCCAGAAAATTTCAATGTGGTTTTCTATCTAAACCAGGCTCGTGACAAACTTGTGTTGTCAATGTAGTCGGGCATTTTTTCTAATATCCTGAAATTAAATTTTTACTTAAATGACCATCTTTTTTCATGATTTATTTTTATTGCTATAATTTAAATATACATAATGATTACATTTATAAAGGGAATTTGTACCTGTATATAGTGTATCTTTCTTTGGGTTTGTATCAGGGATCGAACTTGGGTCCTTGAACTTATCAAGGCAGGCTGCAGAACCTCTGAGCTAAATCCCCAGCCCCTACATGGTATATCTTGATTCCTCTTTTTCTCCTAATCCCCTCTGCTCCTTTTAACCCCTCTCCCCCTTTATTTACAAAAGATTTGTTTCCATTTTTTTCCTTTTCTCTATTTTTTTCTTTTCTCTTCCTTTTCTCCCCTGCCATCTTCACAGTTTCCCTTCCTTTTGAACAGTTTCCTCTTATTTAATATTATATATTATAGATTTTGGGCCTTATTTATGCTTTCAGTTTCTCACACCAGAGAGACAATGAAATGTTTACACATATGTGTCTGATTTATTTCACTTAAGAGTATAGTCTAAGCAATGTGATTTCCAAAATTAACATGTGATGTTTCTTTTCTACTGTGTAACAGTTCACACATATTCAGAATTTAAAAAGGACATTTGAGAGAAAGCAGTTTTTTAATATGACAATGCACATTTCAATGATTATAGTATCTTAATATATGCAGTCTACGTAATATAAAATGCCCTGCAACATTATGGGTGAGCTAAAATCGACCTCATTGTTAGAGAAAGATTTGGTCACTCAAATGTTTGTGGATCAGCATTCAGCAAACCAATGTTAGAAAACAGCCCTGAACTTTCACCACACTTGGAGATATTGAGATTTCACATTCTAGTAGTATACATGTATCATCCTGTAGCTTCCACAAAATATGGTGCTAAGGTTAAAGTTAAAATGCAATGTTGACATAAGAAACCCATGGATCATGGGCTTATGCTTGATTTATAACACACCAGTTTTATCAAGAGTTGGCATCAGTGAACTCTTCTGACAGGATGGTGACAACAAACTGCAGGGATTGAAGCTGCCCATTCTTACACCTTCATTTCACTTGCAAAGGAATTTAATGCAAAATTTAAGTGTTACTCCAATACAATACTTTTTGCTGGCTCTCAAAAATTGACAGATCTTTTGTGCCTGCTTACAAATGTGAGAGAAGCAAGTTTACTTTTAATGTGCTTAATTTAAATATGTTCTTATATATATATATATATATACTTACAAAGATCATACACAGTTAAAACTCCTCATTGCATGCCTAATGACCAAAGGAGAAGTGGGTGACAGTTCAATATGAAATGGAATAATTATGTGAAACCAGTGCCTTAAAATTCTGAAACATAAGTGTGAATTATATTGTTACTGTCATAACAACTGGCAATTTTTAAAACTTTTTTTCTGTCCATGGAGATTGAATAAAGAAAACAGCATTTCCTATGGATATTACATTTCAAAGTTGAATTTAAAGCAAATAACAGGTATTCCAAAGAAGTTGAAGATTTGAGGTACATGAAGAAATATCAAGAGAAAATCATCCCTTATGTACAAAAATGGTCCAACCTTTTTTTGTTTTGTACCAGGGATCAAACTTGGGATCTTGCACTTGCGAAGCAGGAGGAACCACTGAGCTAACTCCCCAGCCCAATGGTCTGATGATTATAAGAAAGATTTACTAATTCATTAACATTTTGTGTATTATCTATTTAGGGTTTTATTTTGAGATCATTACTGATTCTCATGCCAATGTTAGAGATAAAGAGATCTCTCTGTGCTATTAACTTTAGTGGTAACAACTTGCATAACTGTAATAAAATAATCATAGTCAGGACTTTACATTGACACAACACACATGGATCATAGTCAGATTCTCCCCCATTTCAGCTGTACCTGTGTGTATGTGTGCACCTTTGGCTCTGTGCACCTTGATCTGTGTACTATTGTCAATTCACCATGCTCAGCATGAAGCTGAACAGTTCCACCACCACACTCACTTCTCATGTTGCCCTTTGCTAAGAAGATCCACCTTCTTCTCTCGCTCACGTGCCGCCCTCCCCCTGGACAACCAGTAACTTGTCTCTTTCTTAAACTTTGTCATTACAAAAGTGTGACATTGGTATAAACATAGAGCATGTAACTTTTTTATTTTTATTAGTACATGTTGTAGTTCATGGTCACATTCCTTGTGAGGAGTTAGTATGTGTACATAACACATCTTATTTTTTTTTCATCCTCTTTCCTCCCCCTCCTCCCACTCCGTCTACCTCTTGATCCCCTTCCCATTTGAGAAAGATCTACCTCCCCACTATTATCTTTCTTTCATTATGATCTTTATTTATTTTTTGGTTTCACATATGAGAACAATTCTGTGATATTTAAGCTTGTGTGTCTGATTTATTTTACTTAACATTGTGGTCTCAAGGTGCATCCATTTTCTTACAAATGACTCAAGTTAATCTTTTTTATGGCTGAGTAGTGCTCCATTATATGTGTAGCCAATACCACATTTTTCATGTATTCATCTGTTAATATATGTATATATATTAATATATATGTATATATATACATATATATTTATATATGTTAATAGATATATGTTAATATATGTATATATATATATATATTCAACTTCCAATATTTAACTCTTGTGAATTTTAGTGATATAAACATGAGTAATCACATATTACGGTAATGATGTCTTTAAATATTTTAGGAAGATAATTCCAAGGGAAATAGCTTGTGCAAATGGAATTTGTAGTTTTGTTTTTTTAGGAATCTACATAATAATTTCTGTAAGGGTAGTACTCCCCCCAGTTCTTCCTCAGCATTGTGGGATATTGTTTGATTTCTTGATGGTAGCAATTCTTTCTGTCATGAGATAGAAACTCAGTGATGCTATAATTTGCGTTTTTCTAATGGCCAGTAATGAACATTTTTTCATGTGTTATTTATCGGACATTTATACTTTTTCTGTGAAATGTCCATTAATTTCACTTCCCCATCATTTGAGAGGATCATTTATTTTAGGAAGGTCTAATTTTTTTTCAGTTCCTTTCATTTTCTAGGTATTAGTCCTCTGTCTAATATCTGGGCAATATTTTCCCATTGTGTAGGCTTTTAACTCTGTTGTTTTGTTGATGATGTTGTTGTTGTTTTCCTGTGAAGAAGCTTTTCAATTTGATATGATTCCATTTGCTGACCTTGGTACTATTTCCTGTGTAACCAGAGTTTAGTTCATAAAGTCCTAATCTATATTTATGTCTTCCAGAATTTTACCTATTTCATCTTCCAGAAGGTGAAGTAGTTTAATTTAACATTTATTTTTTAATCCATTTAGTTTTTAATTTAGCACATAGAGAGAGAGATGGCTCTAGATTCTTCTGCATTTGAATACCCAGATTTTCCAGCACTATTTATTAAAGAAGTTATCTTTCCTCCAGTATATATTTTTGGCCCCTTTGTCAAAGATCAAATGAATAACTGTACTTGGGGTTATTTCTGTATCTTTTGTTTTGTTCTGTTGATCTTCATGTCTGTTTTGCATCAGCACCATGCTATTTTTATCACTCTGTAATAATGTGCAATCATTCCGTAGCTCTGTGATATAACTTCAAGTCCATAATTGTGATGCCTCTCCTGATGTGCTCTTGTCACCCAGGATTGCATTTGCTCTTCTGGGTCTCTTATTCCATCTGAATTTTAGGATTGTTTTTTCCAGGTATGTGAGGAATACTGTTTGGAATTATGGTTAGGAATGATTTAAATTTGCATATGAATTTAGGAATCATGGCCATCTTGACTATAGGGTTCTTCTTATCCTCTTAGATTGCCTTTTTCAGAGTAGTATGGTTTTCATTGTAGAGGTCCTTTACTTCCTTACTTAGGTGAATTCCAAAGTATTTAACTTTTCTTGGTGCTATTACAAAAACCCTATGAGTTAAGAAACATGTAACGCTGATGAATTAAATGCTAAGTTCTACAAAACTTCAGGGAAGACCTACCGCTAATGCACATCAAGCTTTTTAATGAAATTGAAAGGGAAAGAGTACTCCAAAAATTATTCGTGGAAAGCAGCATTACCTGATTCCAAAACTAGACAAGGAGCCAACCAAAAAATTGAACTACAAACTAATCTTTTAGTGAATATAGTTACTGAAATCCTCAGTATGACACTGGCAAACAGAGTACAACAAATCACAAAAAAGAATTTGACCAGAAAAAAGAAAAAGCCATAATAGTTTTGCCATTGTATTTCAAAATGCAAAAGTTATTGAAACAGTTCATGATAACTGCTTAGTTAGGATTGAAATGCATATAATTACTGGCTTTGATAATTTCTGTTATTTTAAAGCCATCTACTTGAGGCTTATAGAAGGAGAAATCTATTATACCAATGTTTCTTTTTTTTAAAAAATTGCTAGGCAACATTTCATGATATATACATACTACCATTTATTTAACCAATCTGCCATCGAAGGGCCTCTGAGTTTTTTGTTTGTTTGTAGTTGTTTGCAATTTTGAGCTACTGTGCAATGCTTCTAAAGATTTCCGTTTGGTTTTTGGAACTGAATGTTTGAGGCCCTTATCTTCAAAATTCATATTCTATGTTAGTTGAATTATTTTAAGTGTGTTGCTCTGTGGCCCAGAATATTGGTGCTTTATAGGAATTCTTCATGGAATCTGGAAGTCCTGAATTGAGATCTTGGGTTTTGGCCTGGAAATGAACTTCAAACTTTGGGGCTAAGTCCAGGTGTGCCCTAGTTAAACTAAATCCACATCTTTAGGAGGAAAAAATTTGTATATTTACATAGTTCCACATATTTCTTGTTTGATTCTAACATTTTTTGATATTTTTCTTTTTGAAAAAAAATTGGTAAGTATAAAATTGTCTTTTCTTATTTTTCAGGAACAATTCTGTTAATATTTTGATTAAGAATATGTTTACTTTTTCTACCTTAATCTTGATAATAACTTCTCTAATTGAAGTATCTATTTTAGGCAATATTTCCATGTACAGAAATGTGATATAATGACACTTATCAATAAAGATATATTAAACTATGTTGAAATGTCCACCATTTTGGTACATGTTGCCAACTCTCATTCATCAAAGTTGAGGACTTGTTTCTGATTGCAAGATAAAAATTTTCTAACATATTTTTAAATGATGAAAACATTATTTCTCATGGTAAAATGTTAAAATTACTTTGATAAGAAAGTATAGAATAATATAGATTGATATGGCCCTTTAGTCATAGAAAATAGTAAGCTGGGTGCGGCACAAGCCTGAAAATTTTGTGAGACCCTGTCATAGTTACTTTTCTTGTTTCTGAGATAAAATACCCAACACCCAAGGTTAAAGGAGAAGGGGTTTATTTAGCTTAGTTTGTAGAGGTTTCAGTTCATAACTGGCTCCAAGATATGGTGGCAGGGCAGAGGAGCATCAAAGAGGAGAAATGTTTCATGATGGGCAGAAGGCAGCAGAGTAGTGAAGAAAAGTATCTGTAAGCATCAATCAACAGCCAACAACTCCAGCAGCTGTGTTTCTGTCTCTTATATTTTATCCAGCCTACTACCCCTTGAGGTAGGCAGCACTCACACCCTTAATCTTAGCATCACACCATGAGTTAATCCCAGCATCACATCCACCATCCCAGCATCACTAAATTTAGATTCAGCCATTTTATCACTGCATAAGTCTGTTGTATGACATCCAAATATAAGCCAAAACAGACTTTTTTTGAAATATAAATGGAAAAATAAATAGGGATAAATCGTAGTGCAAATGCCCTGGATTCAATGTCCAGTAGCCTAAGTAAAAGAATAGTAAGGCCACTTATATTCCTTTATCTTTCTTTTTTTTTTCTTCATTGAGCTTATTGGTACATTTTAGGTATACAATACAGTTACATTCATTACTGTGATCTTATACATTTACATGACAGGTCTTGGCTCTCATTTTCTCCCCTTGTCCCTGCCCTCTCTTCACTCCCTCCTCCCCTCCCCATTTTCAAACATTTTATTTCCATTTTTCCATTTTCTCCTATTTTTTTTCTTCCCCTTATTACCTTTCCCCTACCCTTGCCACTTTCCCTACATCTTTAGCCCTTTTCTTCCCATTTCACAATGTCAGTTATCTCACTAGGATCTTATGTACTATTACAGTTTATTCACACCGGAAAACTATTCAGTATTTACACATGTGTGACTTATTTATTTCACTTAGGAGTATATCCTCACTATGTATTCATTTTCCTATGAATGAATCTAATTGCTCATTCTTTATGGCTGAGTACTATTCCATTTATAGAAAAACCATATCTTCTTTATCCAATCTCCAACTTATGGGCAAATGGGCTATTTCCAAGTTTTAGCTATTACAAACTGTGCCACTGTAAACATGGGTGCACATACATCACTGTGATATGATTCTTTTAATTCATTTGGAAAGATACCCAGCAGAGGGATGGCTGGGTCAAATAGAACCTCTACTACCAGCTCTTTGAGGAATCTCAATATTGATTTCCATAGTGGTTGCACTAGTCTGTACTCCCACCAACAATGGAGAAAGGTTTCTTTCTTCCCAAAACCCTGCCAACATTTGATATTGAGTGATTTTTTGATAGCAGCCATTCTTTGTGGGGTGAGGTGGAATCTCAGTGTTGTTTTCATCTGCATCTCTCAAATAACCAGTGATGTGGAACATTTTTTTATATATTTACTTACTGCTTTTACTTCTTTGTCTGAGAAGTGTCTGTTCATTTCAGATGCCCATTTTTTAATCAGATCCTTATATTTGGGGGGGCTGATAGTTTTGAGTTCTTTATATGTTCTAGATAATAATCCCTTGTCTGAGGAATAGCTGGTAAAAATGTTTTCCCACATTGTAAGTGGTTTCTTAGTTCTGCTGATGGTTTATTTTGCAGTGCAGAAACTTTTTAATATGATGAGATCCCACTTGTTGATTCTTTCTGCTAGTTCCCGTGCTACTGAGGATTCGTTCGTAAAGCCTTTTCCTATACCAATGTCTTCAAGAGTTCTGGCTAACTTATCTTCCAGCAAGTTTAGTGTTTCTGTTTTAATATTTAGATCTTCAATCCACTTGGATTTTAATTTAATCATGGTGAAAGATAAGGGTCCAGTTTTAATTTTTGGCAAGTTGAGATCCAGTTTTTCCAAAACCATTTATAAAAGAGGCTATCTTTCTTCCAGTGGGAATGGTCAGCTCCTTTGTCAAAGATGAGGTAGCTTAGTACATCTGCAATTATTTTCGTGTCCTCCAGTCTGTTCCACTGATCCTCAGGTCTGTTTTGCTGCCAGTACCATGCTGTTTTCGTCACAGTGGCTTTGTAGTATAGTTGCAAATGGGGAATTGTTATACCAGTTGCCATGCCTCTGTTGCCTAGGATGGCTTTTACTATTCTAGGTCTCTTATGGTTCCAAAAGAATTTTTCGATTCTTTTTTCTAGTTCTGTGAAATATAGTGTTGGAATATCAATTGGCATTGCATTGAATCCATATAGCAGTTTTGGTAGTATGGCCATTTTCACTATGTTGATTCTTCCTACCCAAGAGAGGGGATATCTTTCCATTTTTCTTATATCCTCTTAAATCTATTTTTTCAGAGTGCTGTAGTTTTCAGTGTAGAGGTCTTTTGCTTCTTTTTTTAGATTGATTCCTAGGTACTTCATTTTTTTTGGATGCTATTGTGAAGGGAATTGTTTCCCTACTTTCTCTCTCAGTGAGTCTGTTATTTGTGTACAAGAAGGCTATTGATTTTGGGGTGCTGACCTTGTATCCAGCTATTCTGTTAAAAGTGTCAATCAAGTCTAAAAGACTTGGTGGAGATTTTTGGGTCTTCAATGTAGAGTTTCATTTCAGCAAATAATGACAGTTTAACTTCTTCCTTTCCTATATTTATTGCTTTATTTCATTCTCTTGTATAATTGCTATGGCTAATGTTTCCAGAACTATATGGAAGAGGTGTGGTGATAGTGGGCATCCTTGTCTTGTTCCTGATTTTAACGTGAAGGTTTTCAGTTTTTGGCCATATAATATGATGTTGCCTGTTGGTTTTTCATAAATAGCCTTTATTAAATTAAGATATAGATCATCTATTCCAATTTTTTGCAGGGTTCTTTTCATGAATGGGTGTTGAATTTCGTCAAATGCTTTTCTTGCATCTTTTAAGAGTATCATGTGGTTTTTGTCCTTGACTTTGTTAATATAGTGTGTTACATTTATTGACTTATGTATGTTGAACCATTCTTGCATCCCTAGAATAAATCTGACTTGGTCAGGATGCATAATCTTCTTGATTATCCTCTGTATTCTGTTTGCTAGTATCTTATTAAGGACTTTTGCATCTATATTCATTAAGGAGATTGGCCTGAAGTTCTCTTTTATAGCTGCATCTTTCCCTGCTTTGGCAATCAAAGTGATACTTGCTTCCAGGAATGAATTTGGAAGTAGTGCTTCCCTTTCAATTCCATTGAAAAGTTTGAAGAGTAATGGCAATAGTTCTTCTCTAAATGTCTTATAAATTCAGCAGTGAATCCATCAGGATGTGGAATTTTCTCTCTTGGTAGATTTTTTGTTACATTTTCAATATCACTGATTGTAATTGGGGTGTTTAGAATGTTTTTATCTTCTTTGTTCAACTTTGGTAATTCATAAGTATCTGGAAATCTGTTCATTTCTTGTGTGTTTTCCATTTTATTTGAGTACATGTTCTCAAAGTAGGTATGAATGATTCTCTGGATTTCTGTGGGATCTGTTGTGACTTCACCTTTTTCATTCCTGATTACATGGATCTGAGCCTTTTCTTTCCTTTTTTTGGGTTAGCTAAGGGTTTATCGGTTTTATTTATTCTTTCAAAAAACCAACTGTGCGATTCATTTATTTTTTGTATCATTTTCTTAGTTTCCATTGCATTGCTTTCTGCTCTAATCTTTATAATTTTCTCTCTTGTTGGAGCTTTGGGTTTTTCTTGCTTTTGTTTTTCCAGTAGTCTAAGTTTCATCACTAGGTTGTTTATTTGAGCTCATTCTGTTTTCCTAGTGTGGGTATTCAGTGCTATGGATTTTCCATGTAGAACTCCTTTCATTAAGTCCCATAGATTCCTGTATGTTGTATTGGCATTTTCATTTATTTGTAAAAACTGTCTAATTTCTTCTGTAATTTCCTGTGTGATCCACTGATTGTTCAGGAGAGTGTTGTTCAATTTCCATGTGTTTGTGAAGTTCCTATGGTTTCTTATGCTATTGATCTCCAGCTTGCTTCCACTATAATCTGATAATATACAGGGGATAACTTTGATTCTTTTGCATATTCAGACCTGTTCTGTGAGCTAGTATATGGTCTATCTTGGAGAATGACCCATGTGCAGCTGAAAAGAATGCATATCCTGATTTTTTGGGGTGGAATACTCTATAGACTTTTATTAAGTCCATGAATTCAAAAGCTTGGTTGAGTTCTAGTATTTCATTGTTGAGTTTCTACCTAGATTATCTATCTATTTATGATAGTGGGGTATTTGAATTCCCCACTACAATTGAATTAGTGCTTATTTGGTTTTTCATGTTACTTAATATTTGTTTTATATAGTTGGGGGTGCATGTATGTTTATGATTTTCATCTCTTCCTCTTGAATTGTTCCCTTTACAACCATGTAGTGGCCTTCTTTGTCTCTCTTAATCAGTATTGGCTTGAAATTTATTTTGTTTGTGAATAAGATTGCTACCCCTGCTTTTTTCTGGGCTCCTGTCACATGGAGAATTGTTTTCCATCCTTTCACTTTCAGTCTATAGGCTTCTTTTTTGCACTAGGTGTGTTTCTTGTGTACAACATATTGTTGGATTTTGCTTCTTAATCCATTCTGCTAGTCTATTTCTCTTGATTGGTGAGGTCATTGACATTGATGGTTATAACTGATATGTACTAACTTATTATTGTCATGTTATTGTCCTTTTCTTGATTCTTTTTACATTTTCCCCCTCTCCTTTCAGTTTCTTGCCTTGCCTATTTATTTGATTTGGTCTGTTAGGCCTCATGGTGTTGTGAGCTTCATTTTCTTTTTCTAGGATATTGTTTAGAATTCCTTATAGTGCTGGTTTGGTGTTCATGAAATTTCTCAGGTATTCTTTGTCATGGAAGTATCTTATTTCCCCATCCATTTTGAAAGAGAGTTTTGCAGGATACTTCAGTCTAGGTTGGATGTTGTTTTCTTTTAGGACCTGAAATGCCTCACTCCAGGCACTCCTTGTGTTGAAAAGTCTGCTGTGATTCTGATGGGCTTTCCTTTGCATGTGATTTGTTTCTTTTCTCTTACTGCTTGTAGTGTTTTGTTCTTTTGTTGGGTTTCTAGGAGTTGTTAGATCGATTTCTCCTGTTCCTTTACTGTTTTAAGAGACCTCTCTTTTCACAGTCACTGACTGGAATCTTATCTTCTATATCTGAGATTCTATCTTTGCATTCTTTTATTCTGTTGCATACACATTAAATAGAGTTTTTAATCTCCTGGATATCTGTTTAAATCTATTTTATGGATTCCATTTCTTTCCTAATCTGGGAAATTATATCTGCTTTGAATTTTTCTAGAGCCTGATTGATCTATTTTGTTACTTCTTGTGCTATGAGTTCAGAGTGTCCTGGTAGATCACTATCAGACTTTTCAAACTCATTTACCATACTGTTTTGACATGGGTGAACTGGAAGTCTGTCTTTATGTCTTGCTTAAGTGTTTTCTCATTTTTATTTTTGTTGTTGGGTTGTCCTTGGTTTAATTTATTGGGTTATTATTTAAATCTTCCTGATATAGTTGCACTTTAGCTTTTGAGTCTCTAATGACTCACGGACATTCTCATTTTTATAATATCAAAACAGCTCATTAAATCAATCACAATCCTTTATCCTAATTGATACAATCAGCAACACAATAGGATCAAGCAGAACCTGCAAATTGACCATTTTTGGTAGTTATTAATCTATCACCTTTAAACCATGCGAATTAAATTAAAATCAAGAAGCAGCCTAAAATATGTTTGCAGTGAATAAACTTTTCAATATAGCATATTTACCATTTAGGATTGGAGCTTAGACAGAGTTAGGATGAGAGGAATAGATAAATGAAAGAATTGGAGAAGGTTTCAAGTGAAGCCAGAGGACATAAAATGACCGAACAATCTTTAGGAAACTGTTAAATGCAAAAGGGATAGACAGAGTGCAAGTATAAGGACAAGAATATATCCTCTTAACAGTAATAGGGGCTCACTTTCCCTTGAAACTATTGACCCTATAGTGAGGTAGAAAGACATAAGAAAAGAATATAAATAAAAAAGAAAAAATGATAAAAGAAGAAAGCTGAGTTAGGGCAGGAGCAGGAACACAAAGGGAGATGAGGGACAATATGGTGGAGTAAGAGACTGAGTTGGAGAAAGAGTACAGAAAAAAGAAATAATTTGCAGTGTGGAATGGGGAAAATAAAGAAAAAGAAAAGAAAAAAAATAATTTTAAGGGCCTCTTTCAGACTATATCTCTGCTGTCATAATACACAACATATGCAGCCACAAGCAGAACCAAGTCCCCTGATCTCAGTAAGCCGATGGCAGACCCCTGCGACTCAGACTGACCTTGGGCCTCAAGGCGCAGATTGAGTTCCCCGACCTGCTGAAGTGTTGAACTCCACACAGTTCTACTACAAATTTCCCCTACCCTTTCTTTAAAGATGTTCAAAGTGGGGAGCTCAGAAAAAATACCCTTTATGACCACCTATGCCTCTGCAAGGTGGGTGCAAAGACTGGCACAATCAGGAAATCTGAGAGAGGGGGTGGAGGTGGTGCTACCTTCCTGGCACTGGAGCGATGGAGGCTCTGGCAGGGGAGGGCACGGCTACTGGTTCTGTGTATTGGTCCCAAGCAGGCCTTCCTGGTGCTGGAGTGATGGCGGTGCTGGCAGGGGAGACCCCTTTATCTTTCTTACTTTTAAATATAATTGTGTTAAATATGACAGCCCTTTTTCTTCTTCAATATTAAAATCTGTTATATAAAATGCAGAGAAATATTCTATTGTATGTACACACATTTGACTCTCTCTAAAATGCTGAAGATTCTTTTATCATTTCTCTTTGTTGAGCTTCTTCTGAATATTCAGTATGGATAAGTTATGTAGTTATAATGTCTTACTTTTTTGCTCTGTCATCCTCCATTGGGTGGTGGGTCATAAGATGACCTTTCGTGGTTTCTTTGATGCCAGTTTTTTTGGTCAGAGCTCTTTTCCTCTCCACCCTTCCATAATGTCCTTTACAAAGATTAGCCTGTTACAAAAATTATATTCACACCTAATGGAAAGGGAGAGAAAGAGATGAGTCTATATCATCATATCTTTGGTAGTCAGGGTTTGCAAGGAAATGGATTTAAGACAGGACACATAATTTACAAGATTATTTTAAAACTCACAACAAAAACTCAAATGAAGAGGAGTTCGAGAGATCTATTCACAAACTGAAGACCTCAAGAATCCAGCCAAGTGCCTGGATCTCATGACAATGTCTCATGGAAGTCCATGTTGAGGATCTGCACCTGGAAGGCCCAAAGATTAATGGTGGAAGCTAGAAAGTCCGAGCCAGTAGGGTGAAGGATTTGTGCCACCACACTGAAGTATCTTCACTGGGCCAGGAAGCAATGCTCAAGGGAAGATCAGAGATTCCCTGAGAACAGCAGCCATCCCTGATGACAGCAAGGACTTGAGGTCCTCTGATGACGAGAACAGCCAAGTTCACATCAAGAAAACAGGCCAAGGCAAGCTTCTCTAATGAAATCAACAGAAAAAAATCTTTCCCTCCAGTTCTCTTTTGATGCCACCTACAATCCTCAGATGGGTCTTCAACACTTAGAACCACACTGACCCAGCTTAGCTCGATGTTCTGAGATGATCATTTATTAATCCAAAACAATATCCAAGTGGAATTTGTCACACAGAACATTTCAAAGTGTAAAAAGTAGGTTTTCAGACATTAACAGAAAACATATTCTAATAGTGTTATAGAAATGGTAGAAATTTTAAAAATAGGAAATAATAGGTTGAAGAAGAAAGAATAGGTCTGATACTGTGAAAAACATTATAAAAATATTTTAACTTTACAAGCTATTTCATACTATGAATAGGAAACAAACTATATATTATATGTACAAAGAAAAAAGAAGAATCACAAACTGTATATTGTGACAAAATAGTAGTAATATACAATTTGCTATATTCAGTAATTTCTGTAAATCCTTAAAATCATAGACTAAACTGATATGACTCACCTTCATTCATCATAACAATACCTGGTTCCTTCTAATTGTTACATATTGCTGAAATTTCAAAATATTTGACTATAAACATTGTCAATAAATAAAGAATATCCCAAATGTAAGAAAATAATAAAATGGAATAAATGAAGCATTTTAAAGACATTTAATAAATATAGAAAAACTGAAACAAATAGATAAGGAACTGAAGAAACAAAAATAATGAGGTCACATATGTACTATCAGCTGTTACATAATGAAAAATACTATAAATCGATGAGGAAAAATATCAATAAATAGTGTTAGGTCAATTGTATATTAAAATAAATTTTTAAAAACTTAGACCAGTATCACACAGTATATTCAAAGGCCTATTTCAGATGGACTGTAATCTAAATTTGAAAGATAATACTCTACAGATAACTTAGAAAGTGCTTTCACTAGCTTGAGACAGGCAATTTTTTAAAGCAGAACAAAAAGCTGTAATCCTAAAAGAAAAGATTTATAATTTGTACTAAATTAAAATTTAAAACTTCTGTTCATCATAAGACAGTGAAAAGACAAGTGATGGAGTGGGAGAAGAAATTTGCAATGCATATGTCCAACAATAGGCTCTTATCTAGAATGTATAAAGGACTCTTACAATTGTGATTAAAAAGACAGAGGACTCATTTCAAAAATTTCAGAAGAATTAAAGAGCATTTTTGAAAATAATTTTCCAAATGGTCAATAAGCATCTGAAAAGTTACTGAAAGTTTTTATTTATCAAGGAAATTTAAATAAATAACAAAATGAGATACACTACCTATCTACCAGCATGTACAGGGGCAAAGCAATATCAAATAATGACAAAAGATAGTGTGCAATTGGTATTCTTATACAGTACACCTGGCAGTATGAATTAGTTTTATCAGTTTGGAAAAATGTTTGGAGATATTTATCAAAAGTGAACATAAACACAATGCTTTAATCCCAACAACTGCACTCCTACTTATACATAAGCATGTACATGTATCAGCATAAATATAGAGGAATTTTTACAGCAGCTTTGTTCACTGCAGATAACAAGAGAAAACAATCCACATGCCCATCAACAGAAAAGTGAGCAAATAAAGTGCAGTGCAGTTACAAATAGAAATATCATACATACAAAAGAAGCACTGCCACATACAACAGTATAATATATTATGGAACAAAAGAGATTTAGTCAAAAGGGCATAGTTCCATTTATTTTTAAAAGAAAAGACACAACGTTTATTGCAAAATTCAGAACACCAGGCTGGGGATTTAGCTCAGTGGTGCTGCCACCCACCTTGCAAGTGCCAGGTCCAGAGTTCAATCCCCAGTACCAGAAAAAAAAAAAAATTCAGAACACTGATATAATATTTTAATGTTGAATCCCTAATTTCTAAGGATGGATATAACAGAGTCTTTTGAATTGTATAATAGAAAGTTTGCTGATCTTTACACGTAAGGTTCATACGTTAGGATATTTAGAAAATATCAATTAGAATGTTAACATAAAAATTCTATATACTATCACTTAAAATCTGTATCACAAGTACTATATAGAATATACCCAGGCCAGGGATTTAGCTCAGGGTCACTGCGCCTGCCTTCCAAGCACAAGATGCTGAGTTCAATCACTGGTCCCCCATCAAAAAAAAGGCAGGACACATTTTAGCATCATTTTTCTCATCTATAAAATATACATTAAAATCCCTATCACAATCAAAGTCATTTAAGTTGAATTCTCTAAAGATAATATGAAAAGTGTTCCAGTTTTTAAAACTACCACAAGTTAAGATAGATATTTCATGTTATTAAAAAAAATACATACCTGGATATGCTTTGAACATAGTAGTGGGAAAAATATTAGATATACAGGAGAAGACACAAAAGATAAAATAGAAATGATAAAATGGACCTGATTTTGAGAGCCTTTAAAAAAGTTTATAGGTTTAAGTACAGGTCATTTCATCTAGAGGAATTCGCCATAGCTCCGCTAAACCCATTTTGAATAAAATTGAGCTCCTTACACCCAATTTGGTTCCCAGTGAATTTATGCCTGCACACAGACTCTACTTTTTGAATGCAATATCATTCTTAACTCTTCCCTCTCATTTTATTTCCAATATCTTTTTTCCTTACCTTCTAAATTTTCTGTCTTCTAATCCTTTCTTTCCATCCTCTCACTACCTACCTAATATCACCCTCATCTCTCATGCAAATTAGCAAAAACTTGGTCTTCTAACATCTATCATATTCTATATACTATTAATGAAGCCATTTTGCACAAACATAGCTCTGGTCACTAACACATAAAAATCCCTCTATTTTCTTGAAAACTGCCCTCATGGTATATGTACATTCTGGGTCATATAATTATCTTTCATAATTAGACCGATATTGTTTTCTCCAAACCAGAATCTTGGAATCCTCTACTTTACCACTTGTCCTCTCATTAAGAAATTTTCCTTAGGCCCGCTAAATCATTTGGGTCACTTGAAAAGTCAATGATACCTTAGACTTGACCACTGCTTTTTTTTTTTTTTTTGTACCTGGGATTGAATTCGGGTCCTCTTGCTGGCGATGCAGGTTGTGGAACCACTGAGCTAAATCCCCGGGCCTTGACCACTGTTTATTCATGTTTCCTCTGACAGAAAATTCTGTGTTTTATCCTCTCATTCATTCATTTGCACACTCTGATACATTCTCAGATTAGACAATCACAATCATGAAGTTATCTTGGGGCGGTTGAGTGTAGTGACTCTTACATGCTATCATGAGACTTCAGCCTCTCAGCGCTGGTCTGTGATTGCTTTCTTAATGGTGCCATCTCTAATCAGAATGAAACCCCTCTGAGGTCCTAATTTATGCCACATTTGTCATTCTATCACTGGGCAAATGCCAGTAATTAATAGGCATTGAATGGCAATGAATTGAGTAAGGAAGTACAGGGCAACACAGGTATTGAGTTTTCTGTGCAAACCCTGTTTAAAGGGTACTGCATGGTGGTTATAGCAGAATGGAAAGACAATGTAAAAGAAAACTGGGAACACACCAGAGATGAGTAGTATTTAAAAACAAAACAAAAAACACAGAGAAGGTGCAAAAGAGACTAATTGTGAATGTTTGGATGAAAACGACCTTTCCAGACATTCCACATTTTTTGTTATTTTGTGAAATAACAAAGGAAAGCATCTGAGGAAGAAGGAATATGAAAGCTAAAAGAAAGAAAAATTGAATGTGTTTTCTTTAAAATCAGGAACAAGTAAGTTTATCCACTCTCACCACTATTATTCAGTAAGGTACTCCGAAGTTTAGTCAGATCTATCAGGCAAGTGAAAGCAAAAA
>NW_022900941.1:27465056-27468395 GCF_012274545.1 Fukomys damarensis | reverse complement strand
AAAAAAAAAAAAAAAAAAAAAAAAAAAAAAAAAATACAGGAAAGGAAGAAGTCAAGCTATCATTATTCACAGATGATGTACTCTTTTACATAGGAGATCCAAAAATTCCAACAAAATAGACCAAGAACAAGTAAACAATTTCAGCAAAGTAGCAGGATACAAAATCAATACATGAAAATCAATAGCTTTCCTGTACACCAACAATTAACCCATGGAGAAAGAAATCAAAAAAGCAATACCATTCACAATAGTTTTTTTTTTAATTAAGTAGCTAGGAATTAACCAAAAAAGAAAGTGAAAGCATTTTTAAAATGAAGCTATATTACTTTGAAAAAAAGACACTGAAAGGGACATCAGGAAATATAAAAGTATTCTGTGTCCCTAGATAAGCAGAAAGAATATAGGCAAAATGGCCATATGGTGAGAAATGGTATATAGATTTAATACAATCTTAATTAAAACACTAAGAGCATTCCTCACAGAAAAGGAGAAAACAATCCTATATTTATATGGATGCAGAAAAGCCCCAGAATAACAAAAGCAATCCTGGGTGACAAGAACAAAGGAGGAGGCATCACAGCTTGCGATTTCAGCTACACTGCAAAACTACAATGATTAAAAACATCATGGTACTGGCACAAAAGCAGACATGTTGATCCCTGGAAGAGAATCGAGGATGCACCTTCACCTGTCTGGTCATTGACAAAGGAGCCAAAAACATACGCTAGATAAAAGACAGCCTCTTTAATACATGTTGTACAACTGGTCAATCACATGCAGAAGAATGAATCTAGTAGAACCACATCTCTCACTTCATACTGCAGGGAAATCAAAATGCATCAAGACCCAGATATAAAACAGAAACTTTGGATCTGCTGAAAGATAAAAATAAGTAAAACTCTTGAAGAGATACATTAGGCAAAGAGTTTCTGAAAAGTACCTCATTTGCATAAGAAATAACACCAAGAATCCACAAATAGGGCTGTATTAAATTTAAAACCTTCTGCAAGGCAATGGAAGAAAACCACAACAGAGTAAAAAACAACTCAGAAATGTGAGAAAGCTTGCCAGCTATATTTCAGACTGAGTTTTAATATCTAGAATATATAAGGAATTGAGAAAGATGGACCCCAAAGTAAAAATGCAACAACAAATAAAGAACAGTTGAAATGAATAGGCATTTCTTAGGTAAAGAAGGATCAATGGCCAGTTGTATATAAAAAGTGTTTGTCATTTTGGCCATTAGGCTGATATGAATAAACAAAAAATAAAACACAACAAAATAGCAAATTTCATCTCACTCTATGGAGAACTCAAAATTTAAAAATGCTAGTGAATTTTTAGGGAGAAATGAATGCTTCTAGATTGTTGGTCAAATGAAAAGTAATACAAACTTTATGGAAATCTATGTAGAGATTTTTCAGGTAACTAAAAAAACAGATTCCTTTTGATGTATACATCTTGTAGGCATCTAAAGAATTAGACATATGACAATGATATGTGCATACTTATGTTTACAGTAGTACAGTTCATAGTACCTAATTCTTGTAAGCAGGCTAGATCTACATTTCTCACCTGGTACTACAACAGATCCACCAACAGATGAAGAAAATGTTCATAGTTACACACACACACAATGGAGTACTGCTCAACCATAAATAAAGGTAACATTAACTATTTTTAGGAAAAGGGAAGTACCTAAGACCATAAGACAAAGTGAATTAAATCAGACATTGGGGCTTAAATATCACATGATTTCTCTTATATAATACACTCAAAGTATAAGTAATTTTAAGAAGCAAAATAAAAGATAAATGAAGAGTATATTTATTATGTACTGTACATATAAACAAATTTAAAATTGAAGAAAGAAAAAATAGGACAGGAGGAAAATTTAGCCTCCAAGTAATATAAAATACCAATGTGAAACAATCATCAAATGGCAGATATATAACTATTTTATGTGTGAATCTTTCTTTCGTAGTATATGCAACTTTTAAGTTGTATGACTTAACTTTCTCTTTTGTAAAAGTATTTGTGTCTTCCCTTTTCCTATGGGAATCTATATTAAACTAGTCTTTGTTTTGCCTCTCCAAATACATTCTCCTAATATAATATCATCAAATTTTCAGGAAAAAAAAAAGCTTAAAGAGTGTCCTGTATATCGAGACCTGGTTTCCTAGGTATATTGTTGTTATATTTAAGATAACTTTGGAGACTTTCAGTGATTTCTAGGATGTATTTTTAAATCAGTATTAAAGAAAGCATTATTTTTTTGCCCTTGACTCAAAGAAACTTGTTAAACGAAATAAGACAACTTTATGAAAAATAAGACTTAACCAAAGGAAGGATTTATAGAAGCAACACAATAAATTGTTGGATTCCTACTTTGCATTATCTATGGAATAGCATCTTCCCAGACTCTTGCTATTAGGGCTCAGCTGGAAATGGCAAGACAATCACCTGCTTGAAACCTGATTCAGGAGGAACTCCTCTCATGATTCAAACTTCATAATTTCAAGAGTAAAAGATAGGATTATGCAATCTGAAGAAATATCACTTCTACATTTAGAAAATAATGCCACATACTGAGAATACCCACACTCACTATACTAGCTTTTCTACCAAAAAGCTTATAAGAGATTTAACTGTGATACTTAATCAATCACAATTTGCTAATGATATCAAAGTGGCAGATTCAAGTGCACTTTAGATCATTTGAAAGCCTTTTATTTTTTCATGTACTCCTTTTGTCTCATGTAGAATAACCTTTAGAACTCTGTCTCAACCCTCTCTAAGTGAAAAGACAGAAACTAATCACAAAGGGGAACTGATTGCTGTTCACCAAACTTGAAATAAAATGCAGGTCTAAAGCTTATATGCAGAAGAGATGAAGTCCTCTTGTTACACATTGAGTGTGATTACGTTTTCTCTTTCCCAACCCTTTGACATCCATTAGCATATTATGAGCATCTCTACAAAGAGAAGGGACTACATATTTAAATTTGATACGCCTATTAGTTCTACCAAATATCTCTTTAATTTTTGTTTGTTGGTCTCTCTCCACCATATATCTTCTTTCTCCAACCTATTTTCTCTAAATTTTCATAGAAGTTATTGTCATTGATATCATCTCTACCTGAAAATAATTTAATTTTTTCTATTAAATTAAAACATAAAATGTTGCTGAATTATTGATAAATACTCTGCCACTTATCAGAAACAAACAGATCCAGAACTCATATATTCATTCTCTATGTTCGAATTTGCAATCAAGTGACCCCTTGGTTTTTTCATACCTTCTGTATTTATTATTCTGCCTGGATGGGTGTGTGTGTG
>NW_022900941.1:27460664-27464981 GCF_012274545.1 Fukomys damarensis | reverse complement strand
TATATATACTGCACATTTTAACTTCCAAAGTGTATTAGAATTGGATAATTTAACATGATTATTTAGATATTAAGCTTCCTTTGATCATTATTGGAAGGGCCAGAGTCTTTGTTACTTTTCTTGTTGATGAGACAAAATAGCTTGCTCCCAAAGCCAAAAAGAGAAAGGTTTATTTAACTTCCAGTTCATAGAGGTTTCAGTCGAGAATTGGCTAACTCTAAGGCAGAGTGTCAAAGGAACAATAGTTCATGGCAGTGGAAGACAGCAAGAGCAACAAGAGCCAACCACATCTCTTTCTACCCCTCATATCTTATCCAGACTACTCAGGGTGGGTACCACTCACAATGCTCATGCTAGTGCCCTTGAGCTTTGCATTGCACCATGGATCATTCACATGCTCTAGATTCAGCCACCTCTGAATAACCCCACATATGACTGTGTGAGGCCTTGGAGGGACACTTAGACACAAGCCATAACATTCTACCTTTGCCCTCTTAAAACTCATGTATATCCCTTTATGCAACATGCCTTTAGTCCATCTCCAAGAGCTTCCAAAGTCCTAGTGGTTTCAGCATTGCTGAAAATTCCAAATCCCAACTCTCCTTCAGATTTCAGACAGTCTTAGCTGCAAGGCATGAAAAACAAACAAACAAACAAAAAATGGGACCAAAGCAAGACCAAAATCTAGCAGAGAAAACATTAAATTTTAAAATTTCAATTCCAGGATCCCTGGCAATCTGTGTCAAGTTGGGAATGGCAAAGGATTGGGTGGCTTAGGCCCTGGGCCATTTTTAGTGGCTGCATTGCCCATAGTTCCTCTATGCAGCCAGCTCTGCTCCATCCTTGGAGTACTCATTAGACAATCCATGTTCCTGCCATCTCCAAACTTCTAGGGTCTGCACTGCACCTTTGTCTTCACACTCACAGCTTCTCACACTTCCCTCTCAGAAACATACTGCCTGGCCTCCCCGGCCTTTGAAAATCTGGGTGGAAACTTTCATATCCCCACAATTCTTGCATTCTGCATGCACCTAAAACCAGTACCATGTGGATGACACCAGAGTCTACTGCCAGCTGGAGCAGTAGTCAGGCTTTCTTCTGTCTTGACTAGAAGGCTTCAGAGCCTACGAACCAAATCCATGAAAAATAAATCCTCTAGGCCACAAATATTCTGAAACATGATGCTCTGGGGCTCTCTTCTCAAAGCAAAGTCTTTCAATTTTGCAAATTGAAGCTGCAAAGGGTGGAGACCTGCTGCTTCTTGTGATGCCTGCAGAGCAGTTTTTTCTATTCTCCTGTTCTTTCTCAGCAATCAAGATCTCCTTTGTTCTCTCTTTGCAGTCTATGGCTTTACTGGAGCTTCCTTTCTGACCAAGTTCACAGCATTAATAACTCTGCTTAGATCATTGTTCTTGATTCTCAACATAGATCTGGCTAAAGGCCTCCAACAGTAGCCATGCCACCACCTTAATATTTGATTGCCTTGGAATTCCTTCTATGAGATTAATTAGCCTGGCATCTTTAATCTTAGTCACAGGTGAAAATCTCTAGACATGAACAAAATGCAGACAAATTTTTTACCAAGCCATACAACATCATCTGAAGTTTAACAATCAATAGAATCCTTCTTCCCAGCAAAAACAACCTGAGCCTGGTCTTTACCAGTAGCATTTTTATCAGCCTCAGTCTTCTGAGCTCTCACCAGAATTATCCACATAGTACAGCCTAAGGCATTCCAGCTCTGCTTATTCAGCTGGCATCGCCAAATCTTTCCAAACTCTTCCTATATAAGGCAGTCCCAAAGGCTCTTGAACCACATGGTCAGCTGTTGTCACAGCAATGGCCCCATTTCTCTGGTACTAAGTTTCTGCCTTAATTACTTTTTTTTGTTGTTGCTGAGACAAAAATATTCTACACCTAAAGACAAAAGAGGGAAGGTCTATTTAACTCAGTTTGTAGAGAGCTTTCAGTCCATTATTGTCTGGCTCCAAAACAGAGTGGCATATGGAAGGCATAGTTCATGGTAGTGAAAGACAGCAAAAGCAACAATAACAGCCACAGCACTTCCTAACCTTTAAATTTTATCTGGACTACTCAGGGCAAGTAACACTCACACCCTTAATCGTATGGCTCTTGAGCCTACACTGTAAGTCAATACCATACTCTCCATGCAGCTATCTTAGAAAAAGCCCCTCCTAAAACTGCATGAGACTTTGGTGGAAAGTCCAGACATGAGCCTAACAGCTAGTATTCTTTCAGAGAACATGCTTGCCTTCTAGAGCAAACACTTTTTCAGCTCAGATTTTTGTTTCTGTTTTCCTCACCTCATCAGTTTTTATGCATGAATGTTTCTTTCTGGTTTTTATAAATATTTGAGTTACCCTGCTCAATATTTTTAAAATTCTTGTTTGCTAGTAGTACAGACTGAATTGTGTTCCCCTTAAACACCAAAGTCAAATGTTGAAAACTTGAACCTCAGTAGGTCAGCATGTGATTGTAATTGGAGATCAAACATTTAAAGACACTATAAGGAAAAGGAGCTATTAGGTCAAGTCCTGATTCAGGCTGGTGTTCCTTTTCATAAAAGGAAGTGTGGACATTCAGGTAGATGTCAAGGCATAGAGGACTGACATTTGGAGGAGGCAGCAAATAGGCTGCTTTTACAAGCTAAGAAGACAGGTCTCGGGAAACAACCTGCGAAGCAATGGTTTTAGACTTTTAGCTTCTGGACTTGTGAGCAAACAGATTTATATTGTTGAAGGCAGTTTATAGTGTTTTGTTACAGCATCTCTAGCAAAGTAATACAATCAGTATCACACCAGTGGAATTGAGTATTTTTTTTGCTACAAATATGGAGAGTTTGCAGTTTTTTCATGTACTTGTGCAATTTAGAGTGTCCGTGTAGAATGTAATTGCCTATAAGCACTTTTAAGAGTTCTTCTGCACAACACAAAAGAAAAGGCCGTTGGCCTCCTACAGACTCTGAGGTGCATGAACAGGACAAATGTGGCTTATTCAGTAGTAAACAAAGGAAAGATAATTACAAGATTGATTTTCAACATGTATCTGAAGGCAATAATTACAAGGCATAAACATACTAATCTTCAGTGGAATTCATCTTCAGTGGGCAATTCTATTCTATGTAAATGCTCATAGGAGTAAATTGTCATTAAATGGAGTAAAATATGAAGTGATGACTCAGGAAATGTCAGTTATTTGCAAAACCAGTAGAGTAAAATTCAAACTAACCACATTTAAGTAATGCCACTTAATATTTAGAAAATAGAAAAGAGAGAGGTATGAGTTCCTATCCCAGTTTCTCTCCTTACTCTTTTCTCCATCAACTGAGGGAGTGATCCTTTTGGTAGTTTTTCAGCAAGTGCTCTATGTACTCACACTTTCAGGATATCTCTATTCAATGCCTAAGATGAACTCCACCCTTCATTTAACCTTTTCCTTATTCTTCTCCTCAAATAACTCTGTCCTTTTCTTGCACTGGCTACTTTTTCTCTGATTCCCTTTTAAATACCCTTCTATCCTCTAAAATAACATACTTGTCCATATAAACTACTTAGCAGAGAGGCCTCTTAAATTGTGGTACCATATCAACAACAGAGCCATTTGTTTATAAAGCATAAAAAATAAAAATGAAGGTCAAATTTCAAGGCACTAAAATATGGCATTAAAAATTTCACTACTTATAAAATGCAAGAAGTGAAATAAAATTTGGTACATATGCAAAATGGAATGCTACTCAGCCATTTACCAATGAAATCCTTCTGTTTGTGACAACAGAGATCATTGCATTGTTTTAAAAGCTAGGCTGAGAAAAAAGAATTAATTGATTTTATGTATATGTGAAATATTAAAATAGATTTAATATCATAGAAGTTTAAAGCAGAAATGGTAATTACCAGAAGGTGTGGAAAGTATGTGGTAGGAGAGGTGTTTCAGTAGATACTATGCTATGGTTAGGCAGAAGAAATATATTCTGTGCTATTACACAGTAAACTGACTAGATAATGATAATGAATTAAACATTTTAAAAAACTACAAAAAGATTTGGAGTATTTTCATCACTAGAATGAAAGATACTTTTGGCTGTAGATGTATTTATTATTGTGATTCAAATAATATGAAATGCATATACACATGTATTAAAATATCACATGATAGCACATGAGGATGTATAAGTATTATGCCTTATGTATCAGTTAAAATTAGGCTCCCGGCCTGCGCGACAACAGACCCAGGAAGGACCCAAGGACCCCAGAGGGGGTTTTTTTCAGCTGCCTGCCTGCCTGCCTGTCTGCGATC
>NW_022900941.1:27441489-27454726 GCF_012274545.1 Fukomys damarensis | reverse complement strand
GAGAATCAAGACTTGCCATGTAAAGGTACATGATCCCAACAAAAAATGTAACTGTACTGTATCCCTAAATGTACCAATAAACTCAATAAAAAAAAAATTAAAAAAAATAAAATTAATATAAAAATACAATGGCTTATTTTAAAATACAGTAAATGACTTAGAAATAGCAAAAAATAAAAAAAACTATTTTGATAAAACTTTGTGGTAGACAATAAATAACACTTTAGTAAAGAGATACTTTGATATATGTTTTGCCAATTGTAAGATTTATTAGATATTAAAACCTCAATTACACAGACTCTTCTGCTAATTTTACCAGATTAGAGGTTTATTCCTACAAGAAATTCTCAGGTACCAGCTTCTACCAGAGTCCAGCTGACCAATGAATGTGTAGCATTTGTGCTGTTCCTCAACCCCACACTAGATTACCTTGTTACAAAGGATGTCTTTTTAGGCATGGGACCCCTCTTGTCATTGTGCTCCTCTTCTGTTTCTGGATTTTTGTTGCTTCCTAGATTCTGTCATGGCTTGGCTACTAGTCACACAATAGTACTTCTCTTTGTTCACAATAACTCTAAGCTCCCTTCCGCCTCTGATCATTTCCACAGATACCCAGGGACTGGCCAGGAAAACTTTGGCTGTTTTGTTATGAAAACAAATAATCATCCTGTGGTGATGGTGACCTCAATAATTATTTGTAGTAGTAGTAGTAGTAGTACATGTTGGTGGTACATAATGAATACAATTGTTTTTACACCTCCTCCACATTTGTGAAAGATCTGTTTTCTTATTTCCTACTATCTTTCATTTTGTTCTTTCCTTATACTTTGGGTTTTTCATATAAAAGAAAACATATAATATATGCTTTGTGTCTCATTCATTTCTCTCAACATTATGGATTCAAGGAGCATCCATTTTCCTACAAATTACTCAAATTTATCTTTCTTCATAGCAAAGTAGTACTCCATTGAATGTAAAGGCCACATTTCCTTTATCCTGGAAAGAGAGGCAGCTTCCAAGCTTTATTTAGTGTAAATTTGGGGCTATAAATATGGGTATGCCTTTGTTACTGTATATAAAAATAGCTGGGTCAAATGGAGTTTCTATATCTAACTTTTTGAGGAATCCTCATGCTAATTTCCATGGTAGTTTTACTAATTTATATCTCCACCCACTGTGCAAGAGTGCTCCTTTTACCCTACAGGTTCCCTGTATTTTTAATTATTTGACTCCTTGATGATGGTCAATATTTCTAGACTAAGATGAAATCTCAGGCTTGTTTTTACTTGTGTTTTTCTAACAACTAGTGATTTTAAACATTTTTTCATGTATTAATTGGCTATCTATCCTTTTTCTTTTGAGAAGAGTCTATTAATTTCAGTTACTCATTTTTTTTCTCATTGATTAGTTGGTCATTTTTATTGGGTCTTTTATTTTGTGGGGGTCTAATTCTTTTGAGTTTTTAAATATATTCCAGACATTAATCCTCTCTCTCAGGTGTAGCTGGCAAAATTATTTTGCTACTTTGTAGGTCAACTCTTCATTCTGTTTGTTGTTGCCTTTGCTGTGAAGAAATTTTTAAATTTCTTATGATTCCATTTGTGGTTGTTTTGTTTTGTTTTGTTTTGTTTTTGGTACAGGGATCGAACTCAGTCCTTGCATTATTGAGGCAGGCAGCGGAACCACTGAGCTAAATCCCCAGCCCTCTTATGATTCCATTTGTATGTTTTTAATGTTATTTCTTAAGCAATTCACATTCTGTTCAGAAAGTCCTTGACTATGCTTATGATTTCAAGAATGTTGACTATTTTATTTTCAAGCACTTTGAGTGTTTTGGTTTTAATATTTAGATATTTGAGACATTTTGATTTTAATTTAGCACATAATGAAAGATATGATTCTAACTTCAATATTCGACATATGGATAGCCAGTTTTCCCAGCACTATTTGCAAAGAGGCTATCCTTCCTCCAGCATATGTTTTGGGTGCCTTAATCAAATATCAAATGGCTAAATGTGCCTGGGGTTGTTTTTGCATCTTCAGTTCTACTCTACTCATCACCAGTTTGATTTTATACCAGTGCTACTCTCACTTTCACTGTAGCTTTATAATATAAAATGAAATCTGCTTTGTTCTTCTTGCCCGATACTACTCTTGCTTTTCTGGGTCTCTTCCAGATTCTTGTCAATTTTAAGATTGTTTTTAGTAGTTCTGTGAGGAACCTGTTAGTATGCTAATAGGTGTGCATTGTATCTCTAAATTTGTTTTGAGTCTTTGACCACTGTAATAAGGTTTGTTCTGCCTATCCAGGTTACGCCTTATCCTATAGGGTAAGTCTTTCCATCTTCAGACATTCTCTATTTCCATTTTCAGGGAGCTGTCATTTTTATTGAAGAGGTCTTTCACTTTCTTGATTAGCTTAAGTCCACAGTATTTAATTTTCTTGATTTTATTGTGGATGGTATTGCTTTTCTTTCTCTTTGGTTCATTATTGGTGTATAGTAATGCTTTGATTTTTCTGTATTGATTTTGTATCCTGCTACACTTTAAATTTAGTGGTTAATTCTATGCATCTTTTGGTGGAAATTTTTGAGTCTTCTATGTAAAAGATAATGTCCTCTGCAAATAATGATAATTTAATCTCTTCCATATATATAGATAGATAGATAGATACCATATATATACGTATATATATATACCATATATATATGTATATATGACATCTATCTATCTATCTATCTATCTATCTATCTATCTATCTATCTATATATATATATATTAAATATAGATAGATGGTAGATAGATACCAGAGCTTTCACATTGAACTTCAGCCCTGGTTCTTTTTAGGTTTTTTTTTGTTTTTGTTTTTGTTTTTTCAGAAAGAATCTAAATTGCTAAGTTACCCAGACTGGTCTTTAACTTGCAGTCTTCCTGCCTTGCCCAGCCAGGCATTCAGTTACCTCTGCAACCACTAGCAAGATGATAAAGGGATTTGGCAGTACTCCAGCTGGTGGCAGATCTAGGCATTGTCCATGTGATGCCAGACATATGCAAAATGCAAGAGTTGTGGAGTTCGGTAAGATTTTACCCAGATTTCAGAAGAATGCCTAGGAGGGCAAGCAGTGTGTGCCTGAGAGGGCAGTGTGTAGTCTGTGAGTGTGAAACCTGAAGTGCAGTGGAAAACCCAGAAAGTTGGAAAAGGTAAGGACATGGAACATTTGAGGAAAGCTACAAACAATGAGCAAAACCAACCCAAGGGAGAAGCCATGAGGGCAACAACTGCTAGTAATGGCACAGGGGCTGGGCTGTGTAACCTTTTTTGGAGTGTGCAACTCCACATTTTGCCCTGGGTGGTGGACATAGAACCATGCTATTTAGTGTTTCCCCTGCTGGGTTTTGGCCTTGCTTTGGTTCTCTTCCGTGTTATCTGTCCATTTCTCTCCTTTAGAATGGGAATGTTTACCCTGTGCCACTGTATGTCAGTGGTGTTTAACTTTCATTTGGACGTCTACAGGAGCTCACAACAAAGGCTTTACCTTAATCCTCAGAGGAGATTTTGGATTTAGATTTTCAGCAATGCTGAAACTGTCTGGAATTTGTCAATTCTTAGAAATGGACTATATGCATTTTGCATAAAGGGATGCACATGAGTTTATGGGGGCCAGGAGTGGTGTGATGATTTATACCTAGATGTCCCTATGAAGCCTCATGTACTCACAGGTGGAGCTTTTGAGAAGTAATTGGATCATAGGGGTAGGATGCTCCTGAGTGGGTTAGCATTAGTGGATTAGTCTAACGACAAGTTTATAGCTAAAGGTGATGCTGGGAGGTGGCTTACCAGAGGCGTGGCCTGGAAAGATATCGTGCTACCCTTCCCCTCCTGACCTCATTCTCCTTCCTGCCACCATGCCATGGACTCTTTCTCCTCTGTGATGCTTCTCTGCTGTGCCACCTTTCCTTAAAAGCAGCCAACTATGGACTGAAACTTCTGCAAACTGTGAGCCCAGACAAACATTTTCTCATTAGAGTTGTGGCAACCGTATTAGTTACATTTCTCTCATTGTGGAGACAAAATACCTGACACCCAAGGTTAAGGGAGGAAAGGTTTATTTAACTCACAATTCCAGTTCATAGAGGCTTCAATCCATAATCAACTGCCTCCAAGGCAGGATGGCATCACAGAGGAGAAATGATTCATGGAGGACAGAAGTACCAAAGGAACGAGCTTGGACAAAAACTTTCTATATCGTGTATCTTATCCAGGCTATTGAGGGAGGGCAGAACTGACATCCTTACTCTTAGTGCCCTTGATCCTAGCATTGCACCATGAATTAATCCCAGCATCACATATTCTACATCCGGCCACCTCTCAAAAACTCCACCCAAGACTGCATGAGGCTTTAGGGGGACATCTAGACAGAAGCCACATTAGTAACTAAGGCAATGTTTCCCTCAGTGATGAAGAAAGTTGCTAACACCGTATCTTTCCTAAATTCCTTTGAAACGATCACTTATTTTTCTTCCCATTTAGTGGTCACTTTTATTCAATCTCCTTGCCATTCTCTTTCCTTTCTCCTAAATTCCTAATGCTGCATTGCCTACAACTCAGTCCTCAGCACTCTTCTGTCTTCTATCTATACCATTCCCTTGTTTCATCCAGTCTCCTGGCTTTTCATATTCGTCTTTACACTGATTGGCATCACAAGTTCTGGTGAATTTCCAAATTTAACGTATATCCATCTCTTGGATATTCAGTACTCATCTCAAATTCAACATGTCTAAAGCTAAATTGCTTATAAATCCAGAATTTATTTCATGCTTATTTTTGCATTTAGCTTAATCAAATTTATTCCATCCTCTCTGTGGCTAGGTTAAAAACCTATCTTTCTCACACTTTTGTGTATTGCCTCAAGATACTTTGTTCATCTCATATTGAAGATACTTGCAGTTTCTGACCAATTCTTATCACTTTCCCTTTTTAAACCACACTACCTCTTACCAGAATCCCTGCCATACTCTCTTCACAATTTTCCCATTCATTTCATTCACCTACAGTTTAGTTTTCACGATTACTCAGAATGAAGCACTTCATACAACATTCCTTCCTCAATGTCTCTAAATGGCTTTCCTCACTGCAGCAAAGCCACTGTAAGTATAAAGGCCTACGAGCACAGAATCACCTGGTTCCTGTTGCTCATCTGACTTCTCTGACCTCCAGGTCCCTCTACAAAGTCAGGTATGTGCTCTTCTATTAGGATCTGTCTGTTGTGATTCCTTGTACTTGACATGATATTCTGCCAGTTTCCACATGGATCTCATTTTTATTTCCCACCAGGTCACATTGCTAATGTCAGCTTCTCAGTGAGGTCTCCCTGTACTCTCTGTTTAACAAAAGAGGTGGTTTTATTACTCTGCTCTTTATTTGTATTTAGGATCTATACCTTTTACACATTGCACATTTTGCCTGTTTGTTTTATATGTTATTCTGTTATTCTGCATCCTCCTGTAACTAAGAAGAAATGACTTTGTCAATTCCATTCACTAATGAATCTCATAGCCATTTCTAATCTACTTTATATTTCATTTGAAATATATTAACTGGTAACTTATTCATACCTTCATCATGGTGCAAGAGTAAAACTTTTCAAGATGTCACTTTTATAAATCTGAAATTCTTTGAAAACACCAAGTGATGGCATTTTTAGATTTTTGCATGATAACTCTTCATTAATTTGTCATGCAAAGTATTGCATGATGTAAACCTATATCATCAAATCTGTTTGTGTATTTATGTCATTGGTTTAAAATGTTTATCTAAGAGAAACAGAGATTTTGAAAATGCAGTTTAAAGTAAAATTATAACAGTCTATTGGCACTCATTGTGTTACTGCCCAAGTGTCATTTAATATAATTTTATAGGACACAAATTATGTATATAAAAATATGCCACAAAAGAACAGCATGGCATAATGGATTTTAAAAAAGCATTAACTCTGGCATTGCTAGAACTTGGGTTTCCATTTGGATAAAAGAAACTCCTAGCTTACAATTTTTATTATATTGTTATTTATAATTGTAATTTAATTAAATCACATTTAGTAATTGAAAACAGATTTAAATCATCACATTATCCTGTTAAATATAATTGGATTGACTACACTTTGGAAAGTAATTTTATTTTTTTACTTAATAATTTTACAAACATAGGGTCTCATACATAATAGGCAAAAGCTCTCTTAAGAAGCTACACCTCTGTTACCTAGAATGTTTATTTACAAATATTCCAATAAAAAGTATTTCATTGAATAGAGAGCAGTTATTTTACTATCATTTAATAATCTAAATGAAACCCATTGTCCTGTTATAAACAAGAATCTAGGCAATTATTTCTAAGAATTTTGTATTTAAGTAGAATAAATAAACTTCATTATTCTACATTTTAATATTAAGTCCCAAACAAATATACTTCATGGATGATATAATAAATACAAGTAATACCACACTTTATCACTAAGTGATCTCTTCGATGAAAGTGAAAATATTTTCATATAATACATTTTGCAAATATAAGTAGAATGAAAATAAATTAAAATAATACATACATTTAGCTTTCATTAATATTTAACTCTTAAAAATACTTTCTTTTAACATAATTTCTAGCCTCTCTACTTTGACAAATTATGTGATGAAGTTTAAAATAAAGTACACATAAATACAATCATAAAAATCATAAAAGAAAATGTAAAACCACAAAACGTTAGAGAAATCAAATATTCCAAGAACTTAGTGTAATTCAGTTACTGTAATTGAGCATTAAATTTAGCTCACAGCTTTCTGGAAATAAAAATACTTCTTAAAAAGTTTAAGAGGAGCCTGAAATGTCACAAACATAAAGTGTTACAAATAGTTTTGGTATTAGGATAAAATGAGTAATTTGACATTTATTATGTTCTTATAGGATAGTAAAATATACATTAGTCTGAGACAATGGAAATGCTATTTTTTCAAAACTGAATTCTGAAAGTAATGTAGTAGTAAAAATGTAGTAGTGACTTTTATGTCAGCAACATTGAACAACATAGATGGAAAATTCCCAATATTACTTTTGCAGATGAAGATGTATGTCATGTGATCATTTGATTTGGGCAATTTATTTTAGAGAAGTAGACGAATGATGTCCAGACACATTAATTTCTGGTTCTAAATTGGTTTTCCATAGATCTTAGAAATTGAAAAACTGTAGTAGTCAGCAAGTGTCTTCTCTATACTTTCTCAATTACAATTTCTCTAAGATATACTTCCAATATGAGTGTCACAACAGTAATACAAACTATAGTAAATATCTAGAGATAAATGTTGTATGTTGGACTAATAATATCCCTATTGTTCAGATATTGTGATAAGCATAGTATTTACTCTTACATTAACATTCATACATTAACATCCTTTCAATACTGACCCAAATATTTCCTGCTGGTATGGACCTGCTGGTATGTCTGAAGAGCTTATTATATGAAAAGCCAAATTTCCACTCCGCAAAGCACAAATTAAATTATTTTGGCCAAGAAACAGTGATAGTCAATTATGATAATCCAGTGTCATTGTTCTATTTGATATGTATGGCTTTTCAGGAATTTAATAGATATTTCCAAGCTAGTAAGTGAATGACATAAAATAGGATAATTTTAATTAAACATTATCCTAACTTTTGTTTTCTTTTTTGTCGTTTTGAACAACTCATTTGGAATTTTCAATATGAACATAAAAATTTTCTTGGACAATGGCTTGTGTCTAGCTGTCCCCCTAAAGTCTCCTGTAGTCTTTTTTAGAGTTGGCTGAATCTGGAATGTGTGATGCTGGAAAAAGGACAAGTGATTACTAAACCACCACCCATTAGTGGTTTGGCATCACCCAATCCTGGTAGTCTGGATGGAATAAAAGGGGCAGAAAGACCCTGCTAAGGTCTCCTTAGTTGCTTTTGCTACTTTGTGGGCACCATGTTGTTTCTCCTCTGCAGTGCCTTTCTGCAATGTGCTACTTTGTTATGGAGACAGAGGATTATGCACTGAAACCTTTAAGAACAGTAGGCCAAATAAACCTTTCCCACTCTATCTTTGGGTGTCAGGTATTTTGTGTCAGCAACAAAAGAAATAATGAACATAGATACTGTAAATAAATTAATAGACTTCAAGGAAGCATGGTACCAAAGACTATTTCAAGCATTAGCTCATTTTCCTGATTTGTCAAAATTGTTTTAATAATTCTTAAAGTTTATTCATCCAACACTTCTGTACAGTTTAATTAAAATGTACTGTAAATCTGGCACTTTTGCGATAGCGATACTATTCAAATTCATGAAACTTTCATAAGTTTACATATAGATGTTTATTTCTATGTATCTCAGTATTATGGGATGCAAACTTATATAATATAAAGGATTTAGTGCTTAATTTTGAAACATATATTACTTAATATTACCAAACTTTAAAGACTCAATCATGTACATAAAAAAGTATAACAAGTCATTTCAAAGAAATTTTTGCTATTATCAGGACTAGGCTTTACCCAATTCTTAGAATTTAAAGATTTCATCATAAGTTTTCATCAACTATAAAATGTTTTATTTGTCATTTTCATGTCATTGGCAAAACAGGCAATAAAAAACTAAGTAATTTCATATTACCTAGAACAACAAACACTTATGCTGTGATTAATACTCTTATTAAAAAATCAGTTAGCCTTTCCATTCTAGTGTGATCTCTCTTAATTCTTCTTATCTTCAGTATTTACTTTTCAATTAAAAAATAAATTACTTTCCCAAAGGTCATGCACATAAGATTGGACTGCTTTGAAAATAATTTCTTTCCCATACAAGCATTTCAAACCCAAACTCTATTTGAACATGACTTTAAATCGGTGGGTTTTAACCAAGAACATTTGGAAGTGCCTATGGCCATTTCTTGGTTATCACAAGTGGAAGGGGGAACTTTCATCTACATCTATTGACAAGATATCAGGCCCGTTGCCAAACATATCACAGCACACAGTACACAGCCCACAACTAAGCATCAATACATCTTTGGTGCTTTTTAATTGAGAAACCTGTTTAAACATCAGAACATAAGTACTCTTAAACAAATTATATTATTTTTCACAATTTTCTTTCATTATAAAAAAATTATTGAAAAGTACATTATGTGTGTTTGCCAGAAGTACTTATTTGTTAAAGTATTAAAGATATAAAAATCAAAATAGTCCACAAAAGCTGAACAGGGAATTGGTCAGGAATCTTCGCCATTTAAATAAAAGTCTTTAGTGACTTCGTGTTTCTCTCTCTTACAGTGTAAATTTTAAGGACAATCTTGTCCATCAACAGGTTGTGACATTTGTCACTATTCTCCGTGTTTACCATCTTCTTTTCTAAACATGTTCCATTGTAGCATAAGTATTAATTCATTCAGAAATCATTGCACTGGCATCCTCTCCTGCTTTTTATTTTATATTGCCTTGATATTGGAACCTGCCACTTGTTTATAGATCATTAGTCGATTCAATCTATAGTGACAGACAATTTATGTAGTTTTTTATCCTATAAGTGAATGCTTCTGGAGATTTCTGTATAATGGATATTGGGGCATACCATCCAGGTGCCCCTTTCAGGTAGAAGTACTCCTTTTGATAGCTTCCAAAGTTAGCTACTGATTGTTCATATTTGCATCTTTCTGTGGCAGTTTCTTTCCCTGGAGGAAGCCCACATGAAACAAAAAGCTAATGAGAGACTGCAGAAATTCATCCCCTTTGATATAGTTTGGGATGATTTTTGATCACTCCTAGGATGATTTGTAGTTTCAAGATGCCACAAGGGATTGGCTTTGGCATATACCTTTGTTGTAATTATTACAGTTCAACTCTACCTTTGTTCAATTTTGTCACTCCCTCTTCTCTATCTGTAGCACTTCTCAGATCATCCACAATACAATTCCTGCCTTGATTTCTCGATGACATCATATTTCCAATAAAACTGACCCAAGATAATGATAGTTTGAAACAAGAAGCAGGATTTGGGAACTGAGTCTTTGGTTTGCTGGTAATGAGAACTTCATCACTAGTGCTAGATGGAATACTGACATAAATTTCAAATTTTAAAACTTTTGATGGTGAATAGAGATTGAATACCATTATCATGGATATCAATGACCAGTGCGATATATAGCTGTTTGAGAAAAAATAAAGTGTTAATTATAAGGGCTTTGCCATCAGAAAGTGTTACCTAAGTAAAATAAATAAAGATAATAGTAAGTTGGAGATAATTATTGATAATGCTAATATCAAGCATCATGTAAGGGTAGAGTTTTCATAGAGCCAGAAGGTAGAACAATTAGAGTATCAGTCACTGTACTACTGAAATAAATACTGTATCTCTAGAAAAGTTGAAACTGTCAACTACAGTACATTTTCCTCATCAGGATTAGAATATGTGTTTGAAGCAATGGGGCTCTAAGACTTGGAAATGGTACATATGGGTTGATATAGGTTATAAGTGTGTTCACGAACTTTGAAAGGCCATATTCTCCTGCCCCTTCTAGATCTGCACAACTGTCTCTGTCTCCCTATGAAAAGCCAGCTCTCCTCTCCTGGTGAAGACAATACAGAAAACTCTGCTTTTCATATCTCTTTTTTTTAGGATCTACCACTACATTTCCTCCTGGCTAATGGATTAACAAAAGTATATTCTTTGGGTAAATGCTGGGAAAACAGGTTATCCGCCATTCTCTGACTAGGGTGTATTATGGGATTGGATATCAAAGATGCTGGGTTAGTAGGAGTGTTTTACGAAGTTGGATAACAGAAAGTAAATCCATATAGAAGTGTGCTTTCCTGAACTCATAGATGGTGTTAAAGACTTACTAGGATTGCCTTTTAGAAGCCTGGAAAAAGCTGTAATCAGTTCAAAGCACAAATGCTGACTATGACATACAGAGAAGAATGAAAAGATTTTATGAATTTCAAATATGAGGTGGATTTATTGCATAATGCCAGAAACTCACAAACTAACTGATCAACTAAAGAGGTGGTCAGGTCCCCAGATGAATAAATACTTTGCCACCCATGACAATTTTTCCCGAAAGTTTATTTTTCTACTTTTGACACAGTTAAAGTTTTACATGATATAAATGTGTGCTACACACATGATGCTCAACAAAGCCAAAGACAGGATGAAAGTAATGCACAAATATGGGATTACAAGTAGATTAATGCATTTGAAAGCAATGTGCATGCTTCCCAATAGTAGGGATGGTGTGGGCAGGAGCTCTCACCAGGCTTTACCTTCTCTTTGTCCCTATCTAGTGCAGAAAGGCCTGGATCCAGCCTGAATTATTGCCTTAGAGGAGTAGAGAGAAGAAAAATGAGTAGAGCAGCACCATACAAGGCCTAACTAAATTCTGTCTAAGAGAGAGAATGAAACCTAAACACCTGGTATCCCTGTTGTTTTATCCCATGCCTTATCTCTACTAGGTACAACCTTTGCCATTTGGTGGGCAAGAGACTGGAGAGGAGAGGGTAATCCACCTGTACTGCTTTTTAATCATCACAGTCAGTGGGATGGGCAATTAGTTTTGGTGTATCTTTAGAAAAGGGAACTATATAAACATTTCAGAAACTATTAGGCCCAGGTTCTGAGTTGATATGCCCAGAAATCTGTAGCATTATCATGATTTCCATGTTATAGCTAGAATATTTAGGGGTCTGGTGATGAATTTAGGTTCAAATTGAGTGAGCCTACTGTGTCCAGAGACCCATTCAGTACTCAATTTCTTGATTTCCTAATATGCAGTTAAAATTGAGAATTCCTGCATTGCCTTCTTTACTAATGGGACAAGAGCTAAAAGAGTGCAGAAGGCACAGTGGAAGCCTCTGAAACTTCCCTCAAGTCCAACCAGTATAGTGAAACATAAGCAGTGCTGAATCTTGGGTGCGATAGAAGAGATGATCAGCACTATTTATGACTTAAACCTTTCAGAGTGTTAAATCCAATCGCATCACTAAGCCTGTCTCTTAACACAAACAAGTGAAAACTAGTACAAACAAGTTGCCTACTGTATACATGACCAGGTAACAACCACTGTTGAAACTGCTGTACTGAAAATATTTGCTGAAGCCAGTTGTCACCACTGGGGTAGAAGATGTGTGACCATTGATTTGGCATATGCATTTGTTTCTATCACTGTGAGATAGGATAAAAAACATTATATTTATGTGTGATGACAGAAGTGTGGATTTAAAGCTTTTCTTCAGGCCTAACCTAAGTCTACATCTAGCCTGACATCAAGTTAATCACACTGGATAACCAAGAAACAGCACATATACTGGAGGATTTGGAATGACCCATGCATTCTAGAGGATGGGAGATAAACCTTATAAAGATGAAAACTTCAGGAGTTCAATTGAATGGAACATGTCCAGACATGCCAAATAAAAGACATATGACTATGCCTTGCAATTTCCAACACTAAGAAGTAACCATAAGTCTAGGTAGATCTATTTAAGTTTTGGCAACATCAAAATCCACAGCTGGAAATACTATATTCCGTCTTGTACCTGCTGACATTGAAGGCAGCCAAATTTGAACTGGGGCAAGGATAAGAAACAGCTCTTGAGCATGTTCATGCTAATTTGTAGGTAGTCTTGCAGATAATCCAGCAGACTCCTTGATTCTAAAGGTACTATGATGAGAAAATTATGGAGCAATATTTATAACAAGTCCCAACAAGAGAATCACGACTTAGACTCCAGGAATTCTGAGAAGTATGCCATCTGAAAGGGAAAGCTACCTGTCATTTGAAAAGGAGGTCCCAGCCAACCCCAAATATTAGCAGCAATTGAGTGGCTAATCTTGAGATATCACATGACTGTGTAGTCAGAGGTATATATCTTGTGTAGGGTTTTGCCAGGTCACAAAGAGACAAGACATGGTGAATATAGCAGCAATCCATAATAACGTGTAAATATCATAGATGGGATCAGTCATAAGAAGGGCCAGAAGCATAAAGAAGCCATCAAAGCAGCTGGTGCAGACTTTCACATCAAGATATACTGTCACATTGATACTTATCACTCAGTTCATCTCTATGATCATATTTTGGGCCAGGCTTTTTCCTGGCTGACACAGACCAAATAATATTACAATGGGTTGGCTTGGTATGGTTTTTTTGTTGTTGTTTTTTTTTTTTTTTTT
>NW_022900941.1:27402102-27441214 GCF_012274545.1 Fukomys damarensis | reverse complement strand
TTTTTTTTTTTTTTTTTTTTGGTACCGGGGATTGAACTTGGGTCCTTGTGCTTACAAGGCAGGCCACCGAACCACTGAGCTAAATCCCCAGCCTTGGCCTGGTATGTTAATATTAACTGAAAATGGATTTTTGTGTCATTACTTTCCCATACAAGTACTAACTTCATAAGTTAATCACTTACGAAGGAGAAGTCAAGGTACCATTTTGCACATGTTGTATTCAGAGGTTAGGACACTATCTTCCAGGATGCTCTAGGCCCAAAACTGTTATAAATAATTAAATTCCACAAGTTGAGGAAACAAAAAGATGAAATAGGAGAGTGGCCCAATTTACCATTATGCACAGTGTCCAGCTTAGGTAGACTGTCTCTCTGTCCCTAAAAAATTTAGGTACTGAAAGTGTAAAGTGGAGATATCCAACAGAAATTTCTTCTAATATGAATATGTTCATATCTATGCTGTTCAGTACACATGTGGCTATTGAACATTTCAAACACAGATAGGCTGACTGAGGAACAATAGCTCCCATTTTCTTCCATATTAATTAATTTAAATATAAAGTTACACCGCCACATGTTTGTTGTGGACTACCATAATGATAGCACAAATCTATAAGTTCTAATACACAGAGGTAAATCAGAAAACACAGAATTCCATCAGGCATTTAATTTATGGTTGCTATTTAGATATTTTCAGCTTCCCATGTCAAGAGGTAAATTGGTGAACAAAGGGAACACACTTTGGCAACTGATAATCTGTTGGAGAAATAGTTTATGATACATGATGAGGTAATGAAGGACAGATTTATTATACAGGTAATCCTCCATAGTAGCTTTATTAATACTTCTTTGGCTGTTTTTGAGAAGGGTGCATTGAGAGGGACTCACAACTTTCAGACATGATGGTCCCTAACACCTCAGCAAGTACATTTATAACTCAATAAAAATATTAGCCAAGGCTGAGGATAACCTAGAATGGGTATTAGAGAGGAGACAAAAAGAGCGTGCAGCTTGAAACAAGCTAAAGAAATGATTCAGATACAAAACGGCAGCATGTCTTCCAAATAACCTTCTGCTTGTAAATTTCTCATAAAACATGACCAAACAGAATTTTGAAGTTGTTAATAGAGGAGGAGAAATTTCTACAAGAAGTGTTTGAACATATAATAAACAAACATTGGAAGTTACCCTATTTCAATAACAAAATGCATTTATTCACATTTGTAGTTTTTGCTGCTGAGCACTCCTCATCCGTTACATCTCACTAGAAAGTATACTTCCTTGCTCAAAGTTATACAATGTCTCCTCCTTGAGACCACCCTTATATGCTGATTAATCAGAGATAGATACAGAGAAACTCTACCCTTGCCTCTACACAAACTCGAAGGAGCATCCCAGTGGCAGGACACCTGGAATCAGAGGAACTTTGTTTTCTCATTAACATTGACATACAGTGTCTTCTTCTATATGGTTCTGTTTCCCTGAGGCTTTGAAATTCTTATTCTTTTGTGAATTCTATCATGAGATTTGCATAAAAAACTTCTCAGAGTTTGCTTTTAGGGATGCTAAACTAGAATAATTTCCTTGATTGTCTCCCATTCTAGGAAGCACTCCTCCCATCTGATTTCTCTTCTCAAGTGGAAGTTGACGCTTCTTTTTGTTGGCTACTTACCATCATCTATAAGGACTTATATTTTTTATCCTGTTCCATTGTCCCTGGACAATCCCTTATCTAATCCTGTAATTAATATCTAATTGGATAAATTAGGCTGAGCTTAGACCTCCAGTAACTAGCTCTGGCTGTACTTACTCTGAAATTATCATTGCTTCTAAAAAGACCACATTTTAGCTTCCTCTCAAAATGGATCACTTCTTATAAAGAGTAGCACATCTCCATTTCTCTATTTAATTTGTATGTAATTTTTTTACTAAGTCTAGTTTGACTTGGTTCATTGTGCTTTTAATTTTCCTCTATGTCCTTTTAATATTTCTTTCTCTTCATTAACCCAAAATTTTTAGTATAAATATAAATGAATAACCAGATCTTCAGCTAGAATTATGTCACAGGCACATTTGTAAAGACAATAACCCGCACAATTATACATATGCAGGTAAACACTCATATATCTTACTTTTCATATTGAAAACAGTGGTGGCTGAAAATCAACAGTCACTGCAGGAGACCAGCTTGAAACCACACTGAGCAGATTTTAAAATATTACTGAATTGGCTTATAATTTGGCCATTGATTAAAATTGTGAATCAATTCAAAATCTATATGTGACTTACTAAAAGAACTTCTGGCTGGAAAATGGAGACAGATTTCCCTATTCCAATGGTAACAATTTAGATTTCAATGGTAAATGAGATTGTAATGTCTCTAACAGCAAGAAGACACTGCAGGTGAAGAATTAGAACTGTACATTCTCCTAGAACAAATATAGCTAAAGATAACCACAGATGGATTGTTCACTACAACCTGCAAGATCACACAGGTGGTTTGTTAACTATGACCTGTCCTTTACAAAAATGCAATTGTTCTTCCCTTTTATGACCTGGTTCATTAGCGTCATAAGTCCTGCTATTACTTGTATCTGCTTTTATGCCCCCTGCTATGTTGTGTAATCAATAAATCCTGACAAGACCAAGTGGTCTTGTTGCAAAAGGAATTGGTGACAAGCACAGAGACACGAAATGGAAGTAAAATAATAAAAGTTTTATTTTGTCAACAAAAGGCTGATCACACTAAGAGCAGTGACAGTGATCAACCCTTTACTGGGTTGTAGCCTCTTCTTTTATAGGTTTTACAGCTATGATTTCATTCAGGTAATTATATTTCATAGCCTCAGTTCACATTTCCCATGTACAAATTACAGTAACAAGACAGTTAACTTTAACCCAGATGTAACAATTCCTTGTAGTTAGGGAGATTACCTTAAGATTCATCTTGTTATCCATTCTAGTGCACAAGAAGGGGTTGTACAAGGTCAGGGATGAGGCCAGATGTTCCATTTCATGGTCAATGCCTCCAGTGTCTGTTAATTTTGAGCTAAACAAAGCAGATTGCTGTTAGAGATAGAAGAAATCATTTTATATTTTCCGGTCATTTTGTAAGGTTTTAGATTATCTACAAAAGTTCTCTCTATCAGTTTTAGCCAGGGAAAACACTAAGATCCAGCACTCCCTGATGACTGGTCAGGTGCCACTTAATAACTCACTGTGGGATAAGTTAATATAAGTTACTTAATATTTGCTAAATTTAGACTTCTTATATAAAAGTGGGGTTTATCTTACTAACAAAACAGAGATAGTATTTTGATTATTCATAGTCTCTAAATAGATTGTCTAACTCTTAGCAAGTATTGAAAATCTAAAGACAGACATGATTATTTGTCATCTAGAAAGCTCTATCTTGTGCTGACACTTAGCCCTTGTAGGTCTTCTTGATGCCAAGTCTACTACTTTGCCTATTCATGGAATTATTATGTACCTTAATCATAGATGTTGTTATGCATTTTGAAGTGGTACCTATTCTCTGTAAAATTAACAGCTGCAGGCAGATGATGGACATGGGAACTGAGAGATATGATATCATAATAGTATGTCCTTGGCCCAGATATAAGTGAAAAAGAGCACTTCTTTAAGTACCATTTGCAACTTTGGGAACATAAGAAAATAGCCCCCATTTTCATTATTCAATGTTGGTACATTGGACACTATTGGCCATGAGGTGTTACCTTCAATAGTACACAGTATGTATGGGAGCCCCAAAACAACTGGATGAGACTTTCCACAGGGTGGGGATGTAATGAGCTATTTTAGTAACTCAGAAGAAATATGAATTGTATTATCTTGTTACATTTATCTTTTATCTAATGTTGAGCTCTAAAAAAATGGAAAATCACTTAACATTAAAATTGAAATTCTGATCAGTGGTGGTCTTTTTTAACATATTCCTGTCTCCAAGTACGGTAGTAGTGGTTTGTCATGTCTAGATATTTTAAAACCAAATACATCTGTATATCGATATACTTATTATTCAAGGATAAGCCCCCATTAGGATTTTCTTGGTTTTAGGTAGAGACATACACAGACATTTTGATTTTTCTGACTATATTTGGAAAAAATACAGTCTCTTCATTGTCATGTTAAATTGTAAATAGATAATTGAATTAGTTATTAATTATTACTTATTAATACTGTCATCATAACTAAAGGGTAATTTGTTATCTTAGCTAGAGCTAAACACGGTAAGATTTTTTGCACCCAGGGAGGAGAATAGGATTTCTTTTCTCTAATTCTCATTCATATCTTCTCTACTTGCTAGAAATAGTTACATATCTTTCCAGAAAGGAAAAAAAAAAAGAACTCAAATGTAGATAGAACTTATTAACAATGACCATTTAAATTGGGATCCAGTCTTATAATGAAGAGGCTCTGAGCTGTTTTTCTGATGCAAATCGTCTACATTCTTCAAAGGCTACTTTCACTGTGCTTCTTACTTTAACTATTTTGATTTGAACAATGCCTACTTTAAGCTACCTGCTCTTGATTTCTACCAGGTTTCTGAACAACAGCATTAAAACACACAATAATTTCTGCTGGATTCTGCTTTTCCTAGTATATTTTATTGTATAGTATGCCTCTGAAAGTACTCACAAGCCAAAATTCCCACTGTGGAGTCCCATCATTTTCTTGAAGAACCAAGTATTCTGTCTGCTAAATTCTGTTTGGTTTTGTTTCTAGAGAAATCTATAGACAGAAAGTTACTTGGAAGACATGAGGCATTCTGTATTTGAGTCATTATGTTAGCTCTTTTCAAAATGCAAATGGTAATTGTCATACCTTCTCTCTGTTATCCATTCTAGAATGATTGGTATTACTGAACCTTTCTTACCATGCATGTAATAAGATGCAGCATCCGTACTATTAACCCAGTCAGAGAGAAAGTATGGGATAGGAACTCACATCACACCAGCTATCTCTAAAACAATGGACTACACACACTTTCCTCTCATTTCCATTATTTAGATCCTTTCCACTCTCAGAAGACACAAAGAAGCTCTCAGCTACTCTACTTTGAAATTCTGCATATAAACTTACGTCTCTTTTGCAGTACAGCACCTCATGGAGAGTTGGTGCCCAGCAGAAAATTCCAGTTTAACATGCTATTCAAGTCATTGCATAGGTGGAGATGGAATACAGAATATTAAGATACTTTCCTTCATGGTGCTTTATTAATTCTGTATTATTTTCAGAGGTAAAGCCTTGGAAATGTGAGGTGCAGTGTAATTAACACCGGACCTTTCATGGCTTGAACAGGATTTTCTGAACTACTTTGCAGGATTTTCAGAAGATGTAACAATATTTATTTGGGAAAATGAAAAATAAGCTCTAAATAGATAAATTGGCAAATATGATTCTAAACTATGATTTGTGAGTATAAAAAGAAACTTACTTGAATTAATTTGTTACCTATACCTTTCACTGGCCTTGGATACTATGGTACATAATTTAAAGATATTTGAATGGAGCCACAGGTAAAGGTTGTCATCTTAGAACAAATTGCTGCCCTAAGAAAGTTGACTGCCCACCCTCCTGCATGAAATTTTAAAAATTTTAAGTAGATCTCATTACAGCAAACTTTCCTTTGTCAAAAAAAAAAAAAAAAAGTAAATAAGTCTCATCCAGCCAGGCCAAAGTTTTAAAAATACTTTTTGAAGATATTTACTCAAAATTATCAATCTGATTTATTCCAGCCACTCAATATGGCTTGTATTCTCTTGCTAAGTGAATTTGAATTCTGGTGTTCATGATTTTGAATGTCGGCAGCTTCTGTGTTCCTTGTGATGCCTTGCACTTTGGAATCTGTTGATAAATACTTCCAAATGTATGCAACTTGTCTAGGACTATGCCTTACAATAGGTCATATAATTTAGTCCTATAAAAGAACTCACTTTTTGTAGTCATATATTATGAAAGAAGGCTTTCTTGAAGACTTCATGTAATTTTAACTCAAATAAATCAAAACTAATTCTGTCATAGGAATAAACATAAAATAAAAATTGTATCACTTCAGATTTTGTATGAAAATGGAGTATATTTATGTCTTATACAAGACTATATAAAATTACCATAGACCAAATTTGTATGAAATATGAACCTGACTTTATGTATATGAGCAATGACAAGCTTATAGGTATGTATTAAATATATGAGGCCACATAGTTCTCAATATGTTTGTGACAGATTTTTGTAATGTTAATTTCATTATGATTTATTCTAAATAAAAACAGCAGTTCATTTTAGAATTTAAATATGTCATTTATATATAGTCAGAGGCATGCCTTATTCACCAAGTTAATCTGCTTTGTTTATATCAAAAGTGAGTAAAAAGTCTTTACAATTTCAAGATTTTGGGCTTAAGATCTGTGCCTGGGAAGTAAAGGAATCATTGAGCCTTTGTCCACTCTGTTATTATTGATTTCACAAAATATCTCATGGAGAACTGGCATGGCTATGGCAGCCAAGTACAGATGCACCAATGAGTGTCTTAATTCTATCCAAGTATGTATTTTGTGGTCTGTTAATATTTTGCATTAAGCCAATTTTGGGCTATTAAAGTTTTTCTTTTTTTCATGTTTGCTAATCATCAGGAAGCACTCACTTTCATCTGGGATTTGTTTGCATTGATTATATTTCCTCTGGCCCTGTGCTTCATACCAAGCTTTCAAAATTAGTGAAGGAGGTGGCTGTGTGAGAGTTGCAGGGAAGCAAAAACTCCATTTTCTCCTCTTGTGTACCTTCTGCTTATCCTTGGGTTCAGGGAATTGAAAATTGTGGCATAGCCTCAGATACCTGGGGAAAATACTCTTTTTCATTCAATGTAAGTGGATAGATTTTGAGTTATGTGCTCCTGAATACACTAGAAGGGCAGTTAGTATTAAATTATGCTGACTTTGTAGCACAGACATTTGGAAGTGTTTTCTCCCTGAGCTCAAAGTCCTTTTCTGAAGCTCTGCCACATATTCCTTCTTCTTTTTATCATGATCTAGAGTTCTCTGCTCCTTCAAAAGTATTCCTAGCAAGAAACATATGGTTAAATTAAAATGGTTTGATGTAGGATAGTTTAATAGAAAGTCTGCATTGGGCCAGGGATTTGGCTCAGTGGTTCCTCTCCCTGCCTGGCGAGCACAGGACCCAAATATGGGAGGGAGAGAGAGAGAGAGAGAGAGAGAGAGAGAGAGAGAGAGAGAGAGAGAGAGAGAGAGAAGAGAGAGAGAGAAATTCTGCAATTAAGACAGTTGTATGGATCTATTTCCCGATATATTTGAACAAAGGGAAACCACTGTTAATATTAGCTCGAAGGGTGAAAAGGGTGTTCTTGAAGTTCTATGAGAGATGGAGCCACACAAAATTACACACAATGAACATTCAACAGAAAAATAAGTAGCCAAAATTTATTTTTTTGTCCCTCACGCATAGACCCTGTCATTCATCCCTGAGTTGCTGAACCCAACTTGAAGACCAAAATAATGCTAAAAACTAAAACTATACCAAAAGACCCAGTAATATAGATCATAGAAGCAAGTATCCCAAATTGCAGAGCAGGGCAAAGGAATAGAGAAAAACAATGTGGAGGACCAAGGAGGGAATGACCAGCTCTATCTATGCTACTACCGGTATTAAATCTTGCCTGGGAATTTCCTCTATTTGGTTCTTTTGGCTTTAAGGGGTCCCTTACCTCAAATGATAAGTTTATTCTTTCTTTGTTATTAATAATTGTAGATATGGAAAAACTTCTGTACTAGAACTGAGAATACAAATAGAAAAATGTAAAATCCTTAAACATTAGAAAGAGTCTCATGTGTAGGAGGGTTGAAAACGTAGTCTGAACTGGAAGCACACAAGTGCAGCCACGCCTGCTTCCTCATCTTGGTTGGGCTGGATCAGCCCATGGTGGGGCCATTCTCTGAGATAGCAATATTATCAGTCATGCCCCACTTTTTACCATGGGCCCACTGAGGATGTTCTCTAAACAGTTTTGCTCTGCTCTCGGACATATATATCCATTCTTTCTCACTGGAAATAATATAGCACTGTAGTATTAAGGAAGGTGGTTATAAGCAACATGAAATAATAAGGCCCTTAAAACACTGCTCTAAACTTTTGGAATAAAGTACGTAGAACTTTGACCTCCTGACTTTTAGAGGTGGTCATAAAATTACCTGACCAACATCTGGAAATAGGGTCTCTCATTTGAGAGAGGATCTGCCTTGTACCTCGAGGGGGAGAATGCTACACAGAGAAGCCAAAAATAATCTGAATACACAGACTTCTCCAGGTTTCTGTGCTTAGAATTTTACCATAAGATTATAGCCTTCTGTCATTATTCATGAGGCATATAAATAGACAGCTCCTGCGTCTCAGATGCTTCATTGACACATTTGTATTATTTTTTTCCTTTTTATCCTGTATTTTTATGGGAACATTGGTTATGACCCTTACGATGGGCAAGAAAAGCTACCCTACAGTATCTGTCCTAAAAAACAATATACAAAATGGAGAAGAAGAAGAAGAAGAAGAAGAAGAAGAAGAAGAAGAAGAAGAAGAAGAAGAAGAAGAAGAAGAAGAAGAAGAAGAAGAAGAAGAAGAAAGCAATGTGCCTTTTAGATCTTATCAGTTTATTTAGTACTGAAAGCACCATAAGCACATAAATAAACATGTATATTGATAGGCATAAATTCAACCCCTCAAATAATCCATGAAGGGAATTCAAACAATACTTTTACATAGGAGACAATACAATCCATTATTTTAAGTTTTGTCTTTTAGAATGCACAAAGGAGATCATGGTAAGAAAGCCTACATCTATTTTATTCCAAAAACCTTTATTTGGAGCCATCATTACACACCAGCCCTTGATTGACTATAGAAATGTCTTAAACTGCAGTAATTACACCTAAGTCTACTACCAAAAAGTTTTCTGGGGAGAGGAGAATGGTATATCTGAAAATCTTTATCCTACTGCAGAGTAGGAAGGATTACTATTGAACTCCAAAACAGTTTGCTGTAGACATGTTGTTTACACAACACAGCTGCTGGAATGGCTTTGATGACAGGAACTTATGAAGGCCTTTGGGGGATGAGATTTGTTGAAATCACGATGTCTGCTTGCTGTCCCTGATTGATGTACCATCACCAGTGCAAGGCTCCAGGCAGACTGTGGTGTACAGAAGTTTTGTGTACTAAACTGCAGGCTTATCCCCACTATAAAAACAAATCAATTTCTTGTTTAAAAGTTTTCAAGATTTCAAAGACTTCTACAGACTGAGAGACAAATTCTCTGACGACATACAAAATGACTCCTATGAACTGATTTTCATTTACATGACTGACCCTTTTGAAAGAAAATGCCAATTGTCCAATCACCATACTTTATTTCTTTGCTCTTTATACTTCTTTTCTTAGAATGGCTATTATGCCCTTCAAAATTCCTTCTCTTCAAACTTATCTCATTTTCTCCTGCTTCTTGTAACCTTCTTGGACATCTATGTTCTTCCTACTTATAGAGTTCATTCTTTACAGAACTAAAGACATTTTAGTAATTTCTTTTTCAATATTCTGAATACACTGTTTGCCATTGGAGCTCTGTTCCACTATTGGAGGCTTTGTTCTATCCCACTGGTCTCCTATTCTATGTTCATATAGCTTCAAAATTTAAAGTAGGTAATCTGTGTCTTCCAGTGAGATTCAAGTATGACTTGGTCCAAATTTAGTGACTTTTGTGAAGATATAAGGGGCTCCAAAGAATAACACTTTATATGACTCACTTCTCTCCATGTTCATGTAAGCTGCTCTATCTCATTCTTTTTAGTCTACTTCCTACCATGTTTCCCAACTGGTTGTGAGTAGACATTTACCAGGGGTCAAGAAGAGTTTACTTCACTGCTTTCAACTCTCTTACAGGAAGCAACTCTACAAGTCTGTCCTGTTTTCCTCAGAACTGTAGGGATTCTGGTAAATACAATGTTCTCTATTTGTTTATATGTTTAATTTTTCTGAGAAGAGCATTAATTTCATGAGGGCATGATTTATATCTAATGTACCTTATATAGTCAAAGTTGAAATCATGTATAGAAGATAGAGTCCCAATAATTAATCAATAATATTATTAAAGAAGTTGGTGAGTTTAAAATTTTAAGCAATCACTTCACAATAGATTTTTGAATATTAATATATTTGGCCATTTAGTAATATTGCTTCTTATAGGAGAACACAATTAAGTGACTTTACTGTGAACTTTAAGAATCTACTACTCACCCTATATCTTTCCAAGATATGTTTAAATCATGGATCTAATGAGGACTTTGGAACTAGATGCAGTTATCAAAAGTTTTGATAACTGGTAAATGAAAGGAGTAAAGATTAAATTGTTTATATAGTCATTGGTTTGCTTTAAATTTCTTTTTTATGTCTCATTCTCTAGATTTTCCATTTCTTAATTGACTTCATCAATCTTTTATTACAAATGATTTCTGTAAAAAAGGGCAAATTCAAGAATTCTTCATTGTAGGCATCGTAGAGATAAAGGAATCAAGAATATATATGTTAGCCAGTATAAAAATTTATGGATCTGTGTATAAATGAACAATTTTACTCAAAAAATGAAATCCATTTTTCTATTTGCTTGGGAGTAAGAAGTGGGAAAGAAATATGTACAGAGGAGTCATAGTAAGAATGAATTTAATAATGAATATTTCTAGTAAAAGCTTTATTGAACACTGACTTGTTCATGGTGTCATTATTGATGTTCTATGATGAAAAATCAACAATGGTTTTACTTACCACTATTTATTGAAAACCTGATAAGTGCAAAATGCCTATGTAGTCTCTCTCCCTGGTTTTGATGTGAGCTTAAGATCTCTAGGAAAGATAGGAAGATGTTTCAAATAAAAAAAATCATATATCTTCCTAATGTCATAGCTAATAGAGGTCAAAAGGTAATAATCCCAATAAGTAAATCAGATTCCCCCAAAATCTGGAAGATATCACTTCTAAATTACTTCTTTTTCATCACAAAACTGTTTTAATTCCAATATCCATATGATTAAATTATCACTAGCAATAAAATCTGCTTCCCAGAACATAATTATGTTTACTTTAAAAATATCTCTTGGTATTTTGTTTGGCTTCATATTAATTCACTTATTTTTCTGGTCCAAATAATTCCCATCTTTCTTCTTTCAGAAATGAATGTAGCATGGCTCATCTACAGTCGGTGAGCTACTTGTAACCCAGTAATTGGGTTTTTTTCACCATTCGTAAGACTGCCACAGAGTGACTGAATGACAAGTTTGCCATTCCTGGTCAGATCATGCAAACTGGGGAGATACACATCTCTTAATAAATCGAACACGGTTACCTTCAAAGAATTGGGCCTTAGAATGTTTTGGACCCTAGTAGGCACTGCTTTCCTGGCACTTTGTTGCTGTGGAGAAGCTCGGCCAAGAAAATTTAAAACAAATTCCTTTTTCCCCAAAGTGCCAAGAATTTCTCCATTATGAAATTTCCACTAAATCCCATGCAAAGTCTCTCCTGTAAAATGAGACACCATGCCTCTGAACAGCTGCATTACCTGGCAACTTCCCTAGCCCTGGGAAGCTACTAAAGCAAAGAACAACTACACTGGCTATCAACACTGTGAACAAGTTCTGGAAATGGCAGCACACTGCTGTTCTCACCAGAGAAAATGAAGGCCACCTCAATTTTATTACCTGTGTAGTCTGGAGCAGGATGCTGCTAAAAAGACGATCAAAGCAGTGGTGTGTAACTGGCATGCCTGTGCCTTGGTGGTGCAATCGGTTTTTGCTTTTCTTTGCTGTCATCCCTGACCCACTTGACAAGGATGACTAACAAAGTTAATTGGATAAATAAGTATCATGTGCTTAATTTAAACATGCTAGGTTTCACTCAGGAAAGATGGGCAAAATGTTCCATGTGAATCTTTCTCCATTTCACTTCTGAAGAGAGCAATAAGCCATTTTGTGAACTACATGTGCCCCTGACTGACACTGAAAATTAAAGATCAATGTTCTGCATATCTACTCCAATACAAATCACTGTTATCCTCTTGAGTTTGTAGCAAAGATAACTCTCACTTCATCTGCTATGGGGAGGTGTATCTTCCTGGCATCTTCCACAGTACTGTTCTGCTCTGGATTCTGTCCAGAGTCAACAGCTGAGCAGCATGATGTAGCCTGTGATTCAAAGGCTCAGGGCAGAAGGGAAATAATTCCCTACTGCCACTTTGGATTATCTTGCTTTTTTGTATAAATAAATCAACATCCTCTGAGAGATATTTGATTGCATAGGTAGTAAATTTAAGAAGTTCACTTCATGTGAAGATAAAACAAGCGATAATGTCCTTTAAGACTGGTCACTGTTGAAAGAAGAACCACATGTGTCAGAAATTATTTAAGATATGTATTTAGGAGAAAATCACTCTTATCAGAATGGCAAGTTCTCCCACAATGGATTTTTCCATAAACATCTTTTGTAATTTTTACTACTCTAAAAATATAACTGCCTTAGAAAACCAGTTTGCAAAAAAGTTGACTTTTGCTAAGTTTTGCATATTTGATTCACAGACCTTAGCAAATAGTTTTTACGTCTATTTAAGTAACATTTTAATACATTTAAAATGAACATTAACCTATAATGTACAAACCGGCAGCATTTTAGCCTTCCAAATGGACATTGAAGAATCCATTTTGTATTAGACAAGGTAAACATAGCCCAGTTCATTATTCTGAAATAGACCTGATATTTAGTGTTGGAAATATATAGCACATGTGTGTACTACTCAGACTAGAGAGAAAAGTGCATCTGGAGTCCACTTTTAAAATTATGAAGTGCCATAAAAATGTTGGCATTTTCAGGACCCTACCCTCCTAGTTTTGAAATTCTAAAAGAAATTCCAAAAGAAATAAAAACTCATTTCTATTATCCACCATCCTCAGCAGGATCTTTTTTTAAAAACAGGATTGGAGGCACCTTTTCACTAGCTTCTTCAGAACAAATGTACATTTTGAGCAGCCTTTTCCAACTTTAATTTTTTTAACATTTGGGGTGTATGATTTTTTTGTTGTGGGAGTATCTTTAGCTCTGTAGTTGCTATCTCAGCAGCATCTCTATCTACTAGCTGCAAGTAACATCCCTCATGTGACCGTCAGATTGTCTCTAGAGATTGGTAAATGTTCAGGGATAGGGAAAAGTCATTTCTGGTTAAGAACCATTGCCCTGAGAGAAGAAAACTAGGATATATAACCTCACAAACTCTTGGGATCATTTCTCTATCCTTATGAAGAATAATCTGCCAGATTGACACCTTTGACTCCCACCCCTACTGAAAAGGCTCTCTTTCTTCCTTAACTTCAGTGTGGTTCCTCGGTCTCCTCTTGGCTGCTGAATAACTAACTTCCTCCCTTTCACCTTCCTTGATGCCATAGGATGTTTGCAGTAGGTTTCTACTTTAGGCTCTTCTCTGTCTCTTTTCCCTTCTATGTTCATAATTGCATTGTATTGCTTTAACATTAATTTGGTCTAAAGTTAAGGATTCCGCCTATTTTCTGGAAACTATGAATCGATATTTACATTGACTATAAACCTCATATACCTAAATTTGACTCAATTTTTCCAAATACCTTTGTGTTTCATGTTCTTTTAACTGTTATTGTCCTCACCTAACTTAAGTTTGGCCTAGTACCTATTAAAATAAGAAGCTGCCTTTTCACAATATTTAATATCCAGTCTCTTCACTATATTCTATATTTGACAGTCAATCTTTTCATGCATCCTGTCCAGGCATTTCTACATTGGAAAAATCTCTCAGAGCAATACTTATTCAAGTAACTGGTAAATGTAAGATCCGCTCTATATTGCTCCTTGTCTTATGTTCAACAATATTTCTCCAATTGCCTTCCTATCACTTCCTTTATCTCTACTATTTACATAGTTCTCCAAGATTTTGGACCTTCTTGGAGAATAATTTGGGTTGCCATTTTCATGCTCAAGTAAATTTTATTTGTCTAATTTCTGGACATGAAAGACTTCCATGATCTTGTCCAAATCTTAATCTTCTAGTCCTTTCCCACTCATTTCACTATATGTTACCTGTTTTGCTTTCTATCCAGATGTCCCCTCTAAGTCTTGTGTATTTTTGAATAGTGATTTTAGGTGGTGATTGGACTGTGGAGATGTGAGACTTATCAGTGGGTTGATATAGGATAAATTTATAGTTAAATGTGATGTTGGAAGGTGAGTTTTGTAGGAAGTGGATCACTGGACATGTAAGCTAGATGGGTCTCTCTTCCTTGATTGCTCTCTGTTTCTAGCCACAGCCACCTTACCATGAGTTGTTTGTCCTCTGCAGTGGCCCTCTGCCGTGCTGCCCTGCCTTGTAGCCAGAAGACTAAGGATTAAGGACTGAGACCTCTACCAAATGTGAGCCAAAATAAATCTTTGTACTTTCAGTTGTATGTTTTGAATATTGTGTCACAGCAATGAGAAAGAAACTAAGATAACACCTTAAATATTTTTCCTTTGCAGTTAACAATATTAGATCAACACATGTTAAAGTAAAGTACCTCCTTTTCACATTTTATAGTAAAAGTTGCCATCCCTTAAGCTCTTTTCTTTAATTAATTAATTTTAAAAATTTATTTGGTACCAGAAATTGAACTCATGGACTCATACTTTCAAGGCAGACACTGGGACACTGAACCACACTCTCAGTCCAAGCTCTTTTCTTTAACAGAAACCTTTCTTTCTTTCTTTCTTTCTTTCTTTCTTTCTTTCTTTCTTTCTTTCTTTCTTTCTTTCTTTCTTTCTTTCTCTCTCTCTCTCTCTCTCTCTTTCTTTCTTTCTTTCTTTCTTTCTTTCTTTCTTTCTTTCTTTCTTTCTTTCTTTCTTTCTTTCTTTCTTTCTTTCTTTCTTTCTTTCTTTCTTTCTTTCTTTCTTCTATTCTTGCCTGCACATTCTGAATTGAATCAAGATAAAATTTTCTTCAGAACTTCAAATATAATCTTTCTCTCTCCCAAAAGCACATATATTCAAGACATTGCATTACGCCCATTCACATCTATGCTTTTCCCCTTGTAAGTACCATCTCTTTACAGTATTTCCTATATCACGTACTTCAATGTTGTGTTCTCGATAGATGCATAATTCATGTTTGTTGAATAATGTGTCTATAAAGAAGGCTAGATTTGCTTGGAATCTGAGCAGTATTTCTTGTCTTACATGTTCTTCAGAAGCTTATCACTCCCCTACCAAACAGTGAAGTCTGCTTCCCTTCCCTTTGGAATTGGGCAGGCCTTTGTGGTTGCCCCAACAAGTAGAATATAGCCTGAGCAACTTTTAAGGTTTGGGCTTAATCATTAAATAAGTTCTATATCTTGCCTCCTTTCTCTAGGAAACTCATACTTAGAATCCAAATACTAAGCTATAAAGAAGACCAAATTAACAGGCATGCATTAAAAAATTTTTATAGGGTAAGCAAAGAATATCCACTTTTCAGCCAGTATGGACCCACCCACCAGTCGCAGGGGTAAGTGAGGCTCCAGATGACTCTTCCAGCTCCTGATCTTAGAAGTTTTGTGCTAATATCTTAGATATTGTGGAGCAGAGAGAGACAAGCTATCCAAGTTCTGCTCTGTAAAAATTCCTAACCTACAGTATAAGTAGTTGTTTTAGAGAACTATGCATTGGAGCCATTTTTCAATGCAGACAAAATGACTATATCTTATGGACTTACAGACTTAATGGACCTAAGGATGCACTAGTAAATACAAAAAGAAACAGAACTCCTTATTTCTTTCAATTTCCACTCATACAGGAGATAAGCCTTTTTCTCTCATAAAGAAATTATTTCTAAATGTATTTTGGTGGATTGGAGGGATACGATCCCTGAAAGAAACTGATGGGAGTTGTGAGTACAAAGAAGAATATGTATTTTAAATCTATATACTTTGGTTTGATAATATGAGGCCTATGTAGAATATAGAAATTTAAACTTTTGTCAAGATTTCAAAAGTTTCAAAGCAAACTGAAGGTATATGTCAATTTAGGATTAACTAATGCACATCTTTAAGTACATAAATCTCAAGGAAAAGATTTCCAGATAAATAAAAAAGAATTCTTGTTATTGTACAATATACGAGTTAGTCTTTCATACATTATTATGTGTCACACCAATCCATGAGCAATATTTACTCTGAAAGATGTTGACCTCTTAGAGATCTACCAGCAGATTTTCCCAGTCTAGTTTCTGATTAGCTCTGTTTGCATTATGGGTCTAGAGAAGGACTAATCATGATTGTTGCCTGGCTGAGTTCATTCTGGAGGATTGATCCTGCAAGTTTTCTCCTTCTCATTCCCAGTAATCACTACGCTCTCTTCTCTGTTTCCCTGTGTATCACTACTCTCTGACTCTAGCAGAATCTTTACATACTTGTAAGTGAAATGAATAGGACACACGTGTGAATGCCGACAAATTTCTCTGGTAGGAAAATATAAAAGTATACATAAGGATGTATAATTGATGTAATAAGAAGAAAAGTTCTAAAGGAGTAGGGAAAGGGGGAGGGGTAGGCGAAAGGTAAGAAGGGAAAAGAAAAATATGAGAAAAGGAAAAACATGGAAACAAAGTCTTTGTAAATAGGGAAGGGTGGAGAGGGTGAAGGGAAAGCAAGGGTATGGAGAAAAAGTAAGAACCAAGACATGTTATGTAAAGGTACACGATCCCAATGATGAATGTAACTATGGTATGCCTAAATTGTACCAATAAACAATGGAAAAAATTTTAAAACAAAAATAAATAAAATGAGTAAACACAACCAACAAAAGATAGTAACTACATTTTAAATTTCTTTTTAATGGTCTTATGGGAATGGTAATAACTACATAATATCAGGTATAAAGTTATATTAAAAATAAGACACAATATGTTTTCTGTGTTATTACATTATAATTAAGGATTAAAAAGCAAATGAACATGGCCTAATTCAGGTATTATTTTATTATTGTTACATGCGAGGGCTAGTCCTTTATATATGACTCGTCTTCAAATGTTCTTTTTGCTTTGTCAAACACTGTTTTAAACTATAATTGTAAATAAGATCCTAAGGGCATAATTGGCAATGTTATATAGGAAGAATAGGGCTAAAGGTGTAGGGGAAGTGGGAAGATAGGCGAAAGGAAATAAGGGAAAAGAAAAAATGTGAGAAAATGAAAAAATGGAAGTAAGGTTTTTGTAAATAGGGAAGGGAGGAGGGTGTGAAGGGAGGGCCGGGATAAGGGGAAAAAATGAGAACCAATGAGAACCTGTCATGTAAAGGTACAAGATCCCAGTCATAACTGCAACTGTACTGTATACCTAAAATGCACCAATAAACTCAATGAGGAAAATAAATAAATTTTAAATAAAATTATAGGTAAAGTATTGAAAAATTGAATTATTTGTAAAATTTTGAGTTGGACATTAATTTCACTTACTTTCTAATTTCAGATATATGTTCATTATAATGATTATGAAATGAAAATTATAATAGCAACTATTTGTTGAGCATTTACTATATCCAAGACTGATAGATGCTATTCATTTTAAGTGTTCATTCATTAGTTAATCTCTCAAACTCAGACATTAATTAATTTAAGCTTCACAATAACTTTACATAATGGGTAATTAAAATTTTCCCTTTTTTCAGAAGAAAAAGTAGGATCACTACACATGCCCACATACGTGTGCACTCACACACACACACACACACACACACAAACACATACATTTATATTCATTCTTGGCATGTGCCTATGTGTGGACTTTGTAAGTACACATGAGCACATGTTTACATATGGTCACTCATGGAATAATACAATCAGAGTTTTCTGAAGGAAAAGCAATACTGTTTAACTAGCATATTTTTCTTAGTTTGGAATGCATGTAATCACTTTTTGTCTAATAACTGTCTTCCCTGAAATGTCTATTGCTCTCCAGAAATGACCTTTGAATCAAATGTTCTGGCTGTGGGCCTCATTGCAGTAACAGTTTCTACCGCCATCAGCACAAAGACTCCAACTGCTGCTGTAGCCACCGCCATTCACGTTTCTCCCAGGAGACTTCAAGTGCAAAAGGAAAACTGGTGGTGGTAAATGTGCATCTCCAAACACTTTCTAGCTGAGCCTAGAATGAGAATATTTTCTCCTGTTTTTCAGTGGGCAAAATACAGTGCCAGGATGTACAAAATGTGAGGAGTATGTTATAACAAAAAGATTGGTACAATAAAATAGACAAAAAATACTTCAGTGAAAACACTAGTTGTAAAATGAGACTCTTGCTTTCTTAAGTTTAACTATAGGGGAGCCAAAAGGGCAAATTTTATCTGAGTAAATGAGCTCTGATATTTTCCAGATTATTCTTTTCTGACAGCAGGCAACAATCTTAATTGTATTTGAACTGAAAAATTGAGCATTCCATCAGGATTTCTATAAACTTTAAATTTATTTTAATATTTCTCTTCTCCAAATGTGGCATGTATGTACACTTTATTTATATGTGTACGCACATGTGTGTGTGTTTTTAATCTGTAAATCATTTTTCTACACTTCAGTTTTGGTGAAAGTTAAATTCAAACTCGTAAGGGGGATTCATGTAAATCCTCAAGGAAGACTGGGACTCGCTAAAGTCTGAAAATTAAAACATTTATCTTCAAAATGTGGCGTTATTGTTCCCGAATGAGGAAGTTAAAGGATGGAACCTGCTGCTAAACGACCTTGCTCAATATGTTTGTAGGTGCAGCTGAGAGGGAATCCAACAGGCTCCTCATTTTCGTGGAAGTAGGTGAGTGCTTGTACTCAGCACGGTGATAAGTGGCACAGAGAAGGAGCAGTGCTATGTTACCTTCAGTACAGCTAAGGAGGGCATAGTTAGAAAAGGGGACACACAATAAAAAAGAAATGTTGAGCCTATAAATAATAAAATAATCAAGAAATTGTTAGTGGAGGTTCTTAATAAAAAAATTAATCTAAATGTAAGCCCCCTTAATAATGCTCAGCCAAGCCACTCTCCTGGAATTTTAAATTAGAAATATTATAGTAGAGTAAACTGAAATACAAATGACTTAAATAACATTTCCAGATTCCCCCAAAGGCCATTCATCCAAGCTCCCATTTATCCATTTATTAGTGTCTTGTTAAAAGCAAGTGTAATATTGTGGCCCTCTTATCACCCGAGACAACAGAAGCTAGACCCTTTTGAAATCACAAAGGTACTATTAAAACTAGTATTGAAAAACGTTTAATGTGAAATGGGAAGAAAAGGTGCAAAGAGAAAGTGGGAGGAGTGGGGGGAAAAGAAAGAAGCTAATGGAATTAATATGAGGCAAAGAAAAAAGGGAAACAAAGTCTTTGTAGATAGGAAGGGGTGGAGGGGTTGAAGGGAAGAATCAAAATGCATTATGGAAAGGCGCACATTTCCAATGATGAGTGTCATCATATTGTATACTTTAAATTTACCAATAAAATGAATCATAAAAATTCAGTGAGGTGGGATAAGCCACAGAGTGATTATAGGTAAATTATTAAGTGACTGTTAGGTTTTTATTGGATTTGGTTCTCTGTTATTACATTATTAGGATGCAGTGTAAAAATGATATGAGAGGCATTGTTCTTCCTACTTAGTTCTACCTCTTTACTTCTGATCCATAGTTTTAAAAAAACTACCATTTTTTAGAAAAGCCACATCTTCTTTATCCAGTTTCCAACAGATGGGCAAATGGGCTGTTTCCAAGATTTAGCTATTACAAACTGTGCTGCTATAAACATGGGTGAGCATACTTCTCTGTGATATGATTCTTTTAGTCCTTTTGGTAAGATACCCAGCAGAGGGATGGCTGGGTCAAATGGGACCTCCAGTCCAAGCTCTTTGAGGTATCTCCATATTGATTTCCACAGTGGTTTTGTGAAATAGGAAGAAAGGGGCTAAAGGTGTAGGGAAGGTGGGCTGGGTGGGGGAAGGGTAGGGGAAAGAAAAAAATGTGAGATAATGAAAAGATGGAAATAAAGTGTTTGTAGATGGGGAGGGGAGGAGGGGGTGAAGGGAGGGCAGGGACAAGGGGAAAAAATGAGAACCAAGACCTGTCATGTAGAGGTACAAGATCCCAACAATGAATGTAACTGTACTGTATCCCTAAAATGTACCAATAAACTCAATTAAAGCTGAAAAAAAACCTACCAATCCTTTATATGTTTCTCCTTTGTTCTCAACTTTTCTCCTTTGTTTTTCAAAGTTACAACCTTTAGAAAATTGATGAATAAGTGTTCATGACTGAGAAGTATAATGATATTTACTAATTATTGAAGGACAATATGGAACATTTCAGGAAACTGAATTTTACAACGTATCTCTAGATGTTAGATATATGATTATGGTGGTTTGATAGCATTTGTGGCCTGAGCAACTTACCCTTTTGTAGTCACACACTTTTCTTTGTACTTTGGCAAATCCTTTAAAGAGTTAGTGTCTGTTTAATACCAGAACTAAGCATAGTTGTATGATTTTCTTTAGTCAAAAGTATATTAGCATGCATTTGATAAGCAAAGGCTGAAAAACTACTGTATGTCTATTCACTCCATGGGAAGTGTCATGCAAATAGACCAAACCTGGGATACCAAGGATCAGATGAGAGACCAGGTGGGCAGAATTAACCATCCATATCAACAGCTAATCAACCCTGACACAAGTAAGTAACAGATCGCCAGAGTGAGTTGGGAATTCAGTGTAGATGAGTAGAATCTCAAGCCTGCCTATAGATATATTAAAAAAAATATTCTACTGTTAGATGAAGCTCATAGAATTTGGGGATGTTTGTTAAACAGCAAAAACCTTTAAAACACAGCAAAGATTTATAGTCTCCTTTAAAAGCAACGTAATTTGAAATTTCAGTGAGGAATACATTTTGGTCTACAACAGATACTGCTTTAAGAACTTGGCTAACATTAACATATTCTACCACCCCACCATCTTATAAAGAAAAAACAAATTTTAAATGAACATTTTAGCAAAACAAGACACAAAAAGTTTAAATGATTTGCCCAACCAATATCACAAATTAGGTAGAGCCTGGCTTTTCAATCCAGGCAATTTGGCTTCAAAATACTATACTTTATTTTATTTTCTAATCCATATTTTAAAAAAGGCTATTATTCTGGGAGAGTTGCCTTTTTAAATCCTGGGATAAGTCTTGTTTTTTCTTAATCAACAGGATTTTCTTTTGCCTTGCTGTTTTTATATTTCTTCTAATGTTTTGTATAAACCATTAAGATAGATTGAGTATTTATATCTTAGGATCTTCAGAAGTACAACAAATGGTTAAATAAAATTTTTGGAAATTATTGAAGATGAATGGATATAGCACAGATTTCTGCTGTGTCATCTTGTGAAGATGAATTATCAATATGTCATTTATACAAATGTTCAAATATTTGTTCAAAAAGTTTTTCCTGAATCACCATCTTTTCTCTCTGTACTTCACTGTTTGTTTGTTGAAGCAATTTTAAGAACCAGGTAAAACAAGTATCTCAGGACACAATAGACAAGAAGTTTCTACTTGACAGATCTCACAGACCAGTGAATCTGGAGAAACACCCATGAGGGACTCAGGCAGGAAGTCCTAACACCTGACTCTCTCCACCTGTTTACCCTGATTCATTGAAGGAACAGCTGATTTACAAGGTATCATGTTCACTTCCTGTGCAGTGTCTATTTCATAGCTCCAGGGAGTCCACTTTTTCCAGAATGATTATTTTGCAATGCTTCCGAGATGATATTTACTTAAACCTGTTGTATCATTAGGGATATTAAAAATGATTGTGAGAGAATAGGAGGTACTTTCATTATTCTGAAGTATGGAACGGATGAGTTCACTCTATTGGGATGAGATCAGGTGTCCATTAAGAGCTGAACTCAGAATCAAGTGATCATAAGCAACTTTTCCCTGCTCACTGCTGTGTAAAATATGAGAGTGAAGGGGTGTTCACTGGAATTAAAGGCCAGTAAACATAGACCAAAGAAGAAGAAATATTTTCTCACATCAAATAATTAAACTGCAGCATCTCTAGCTCAAGAGATCATTTAGTTAAATAATCTACACAGAATTAAATAATTTTATGGCCACCAATAACATCTTTAGTGCTAAAGTGTAAATATGGTAAATCATTGTTCTGGCATATTAATTGCCCACAGAAAATGAGAGGAATTTTCTTTCAAGTTACACTTAACAGCGGGCCAACCAGCAAACCCTCACTGACTGTCTTGTGAGTTTCGTGAGATGAAGTTGAAATAACCTTCCCTCCAATCCTGAAAAATTGTCCCTTGTTTAAAATATACTATTGATACCAAAAATCATTAATGGATTAATCCTTATTGACCAAATTTAGAAATAAACTATTTTCTCAGTTTTATACCAAGTAAATCATCACTGTGTGAAAACCTATAAAATTAGATACAAATACATTAAGAAAATTAAAGATAGATGTGAATAGATTCAGTGATATAATTGGACAAAAAGTAGAGTTTCATTATTCACAGACCCAAAATTTATAACTTTTCCTGATAGGCAAGTTTGATTATTGAAATATTACAAGATAAATTTAAGAAACCATGTGTGGATACAAAATTTCTTAGTTGGCTCAGGATGCCATAACAAAATACCATAGACTGAGTGATTGAAGAGATATTTATTTCTCACAGTTCTTGAGGCCAGAAATCTGAGAACAGGATACCAGCCTGGCCAGATTCAGATAAGGTGTTCTTTTTAATTTGAAGGTGACCCTACCTCTTCTCCCTGTGTGCTGACAGGGTGGAGAGAAAAAATGAATAAGAGTCAGTTATCTAGTGCTTTTTCTTATAAGAGCACTAATCCCATCATGAAGGCCACACATGATCTCAGTGTAATTTGTTCCTATCTCGAAATATCTTCATTTTGAGAGGTGGAGCTCCAACATATAAACTTGAGAAGGAGGGGCACAATTCACACTGTAACAATTAATAATCACTAATTTCCACTGTAGTCAATAGATAAGAAAAAATTTCATAACAACTAATATTTATGCAACTACTACTATATCTTTGGGCATTGATGGCCGAAAGGTGAAGGGAAAAAAGGATCCTTCATCTTAAATTGTGTTTCCAATTTACTTAGGGAAATTTATAAGCAAAAAATTATTCTAATCCACTGTTTTACATAAAAAATATTTATCTAATGCTTTGAGATTCCAAAGAGAAAACAAGGAGTTGTGAAACCAAATGTCTAGGCTCTGATTGAAACATAAATAAGTTTTCGATGAGACACAAATATTCCAACAAGCATTGCAGAATAAACTGATATTGCATTATCTGGCAAAGAGGAAAGCACGCCCCATTCTGGATGTGGTCAGTAGTAGTCTTCTTAAGCATATCATGAGTAATAGGGAACTGGTGATATAAACATTTGTAAACAAAGCCCAAGATCAGATATGAGACCACTTGTCTTCTGAAGTCCATGGTAAAATCATATTTCTAATGTAGAGAATCAACAAATCCTCAATGGAAAGTTACTCATATAGAAATAGAAAATAAATATATTTAACAGACTTCCCTAAGCATGAAGATATGGCTTAAAAAGTGATGTCAGAATTCTTACTCTGGCAGAATTTTAGAATTGCATAGACTGCAGGGAAATCTTGACTTGCTAGAAAACTGTAAAACATCTACATAAAAAGACATGAACAAGCATATATAAATACCAAATAGTTTCACTGGTATTTGAAACTGATAGTGTAAATAAGGATCAAAATGTACAATACATAATGTGAAATAGGAATAAAAGGTCTAAAGTGGAAGGGGAACTGGGAGGCAGAGGGGAAAGGAAGAAAGGGAAAGGAAAAAAATATAAGAAAAGGAAAAATGGAAATAAAGTTTTATAAATAGAGAAGGGTAGAAGGGTTGAAGGGAGGGCAGGGGAATGGGGGAAAAAAAAAGAACCAAGACATAGCATGTAAAGGTACAAAATCCCAATGATGAATATTATCATATTGTACACCTAAAATGTACCAATAAATTTAACGAATAATAAAAAAAAGTCATGGAGACATGAGCACCAACTGCTGAGAAACTGGGAGATGTGTTAAAGTTTCATAAAATTTAAGGGAGTTGTTAATTGTTAATAAATTTTCTTAACAGGAGAAATGACCAGATTGAATAAAATTGAAATGATTTGGGCAATGGAATGGAATGTGTGATTAACTTTCACACCCTATTTACTCTGACAGTATAGTAACCCTTTGCCGGTTACTATAGTTGATATTTGTCAAAACATACACATGGCAAAGCATTTTTAATTGCCAAAAAATTCTTTTCAAGGTGCTACCAAAGAAAGAAAAATATGTGAAGGTACATAGTTCAAATAAATAAATAAATGAATAAATATTATTTCAAACTCAATTATGAGAGAAAATACTGAATAGTGCAATTCGTTGCAGATATATGCTCTCTTGTGAATGTTGATTGTTTTTACCAATGAAAGATCTATAACTTTGCTATTTGCTACTCTGACATTGATTACAATTATTAAAAACACCAAACTGTGATTTCCCACTATACACTTGTCTCCATATAGAGCATGAAATTAAACCTTAAGCAGGGCCGGGGGTGTAGCTCAGCGGTTCGGTGCCTGTCTTGCAAGCGCAAGGACCCGAGTTCAATCCCCGGTGCCCCACCCCCCGAAATTAAGAACTCTGATGTATTCCTGTTCTTTAAATGGGTCACATTTGCATATTTGGAAACCGTAGATTTGGAATTTTGCTCTTTTAAAGAATTTAACCTCAAATAATGAAAAAAATCAAAGTGATATTAGACATAAAGAGTAAAGTTGAAACATTTCAGCAAATATTTTAAATTTATTTACACAGCCCATCTTTTTAAATATAATATCTATTTGTTAAATGAAATTTTGCCCTAGAATTTATACATATTTTATTGCATTAAACATTATCTTTTTTTCTTTCTCTCTGTTTTTTGGTACTGTGAATTGAACTCAGGACCTTGTTCTTGTGAGGCAGGCAGCAGCAACACTGAGCTGAATCCCTGGACCAAACATATTTATCCTGCATAGCAATCTAAGTAGTTTCTAAGTTTTTATTTTTCTCAAATTTACCTTCATTCCATAAATATAAATTTAATTTTTATATTTGTTTCTGCATCTTAAGAACATGATCCTCTTTGAAGTACAAAATTTAGTGTCCAAAAAATATAAAAACAAACAAAAATTTCCATATCAGAATGAACATTCTCATAAAATATGTATTTTATAGATAACTCACTCACTGTTTTTTGAAATGACTCAGCCCTGATGCTACTTGTACTGGAAATATACTGACATGATAAAAGTATTGACAATATGTACAGTTTAAATGTGCTCATAGGAAAATCACTAGTTATCCATTTGAAGCATCAGGATAGAATTTACAGGACTAACAATTGTTCTCTTTTGATTGCCTGCTTCTTCTATTTTTCTGTTTAAATTGTTAATGCTATTAAAAACACAATAAGGTTATGTAATGGAATTTAAACACATTTTATTGCAACAATATGTTTCATGTACAGTTAAAAGCAATATGGCTGTACTTAATAATTTTACATTACAAACATAATTGTGGTATCAGATTAGTAATTTTCACAAAGTACTTGCATTAGAAATTTGTGTGATACAATATATTTCAATTTGCAGTTGCACTGAAAGATAACAATTTGTTTAATAGGAAAACTGGGGATACAGTTCATACTTTTATATCTGATTGTCCTGCTTTATGCAAACTTGGACTCCTAGTCATAGAATTTTAGAGCTTGAAGAGACCTTCGAGATTAAATGGTTCAACAACTTCATTTTATAGAAAAGGAAGTAGAAGATAAGGAAAGTTTTCTTTTGAGTTAAGTGATATAACACAGAAAATTGGTTTTAAAAAGTTAGAATTAAATCATTTTGGCCATTCACAGGATCACGAAAGAATCTTGGGTTACAAATTTTAGATTTGTAAATCTCATGCAGAGAAGTAATTCCAAATGTCATTGGTTTGTACTCAATCACTGAGGTGTGGAAGGGGAAGTACTTGTTGAGATGAAAAAGAGATACTCGTAAAAAAATAAGCTGCAGAAAAATAGCCTGCAAAATTATAAGAGATTGTGAAGCCCAATTAAAAAAAAATGGTGATTGCTTCTGTATTCAGAACTGAATCATTAAGTTAAAAAATGACGTTAAATGCACACTAGCCTTGACAACATGGACATCACCGATTTTTCTAAGCACTGTACTATGATAGCAATGTGAGGATCAGAGCTTGATGCATCAGATGGGAATGATGAAACACAGAAAGTGAATAAAGCCAGGAAGCCCAGGATGTTTCCCTATGATGTCAGTAGCTGCAAGGAAATTTAAATAAAAGTTCTATCACGCATTCATTAAGCAACTTCTTCAAGATTTTACTTCTAGTAACAGGAAACAAAAAGTTTAAATTGCTATCAGAAAATGTCTTAAGATATCTTACTTGGGGCACATGCAGTGTTCTTTGTTTAGGAAGGCATAATTAGCTAACCACCTACCCTACCATAAGTGCTAATTTATAAAATGCTATGGTAGCAAGCTCTAGGGTGGAGTAAGAACCCTCTTGCATCTCCATTTTGTAGTATCCTAACACCAGGCTAAACTAGAACAGTCCTGCCTCTTTCTCCTTGCAAAACCTCACTAAGGCATCCTTATCTAACCAAAGCGGTCCACCTTAAAGACTTGCTTCTTTTAGCAGAGAGCTCATCAATATCTGCACAGTCTTGCCGGCAGCCAGGAGGCCGGTCCATTAATGAAATGTTAATGACTGAATTAGACCTGTAATAACTGAAGTAGGATGCACTGCTGTGAGTCCATTAGCATCAGCAGACCCCGCTGAGGAACAAGTAAACACAGCACACAGTGAGAAAACTTTCCAACAGAAGAGTTGCAAGTACTGCACAGGTGTTTTCACATGGAAAATGACATTTCCCTGAAATAGGATTAGTTTATTTATAAAAGCTAATCCCATTCAGTCAATTTCTTCAGAGGAAAACAAAGAATACAAAGATAGATGACGTCCTTATTCAAGAGTGTTTTGATTTTTAAAGTTCCAATATTACGCAATTGTTTTTACAAAAGTTTTTATGACAATTTGCATGATTATCAGGTGCCAGTTACTTTCAGCAGCTATTTCTTTTTCTCCTACGTTATCATTTTTTCTGCTTTGTTTCATTTATTTTTATCTTTTCTTTTAGCTTTCCCTTGCATTTTTAAAAAGCAAGATTTTTTATGAAAATTTTAAAATATATGAGACCTGATCTTTTCAGTACCACCTGTGCGTTGTCAGAAGAGAAAATATACAGAAATTTATGATGCATTTTGAGTCTTAGTTAATATGCAGCAATTGTGGAATCCACTCATGAGATGTGCATGTAAATCATGTGGTATACTAAGTGAAACTTGTTATATATTAGCATCTACCCCAATTCAATAATACATTGTTCTTGCAATAAGTTTGAAGATTTACTATTTTTATTTAAATGTGTATTGTAATTCAAAAATACTTCAATTGTAGCAACTTGAGATGATACAAATATAATTGCTATCTTAAGTTATTAGAAAAGACAGAATAGCCAAGGCTAATTTTATTAGACCTCTTTATTATATATACAGTGGGGGTTATTGCCCCATTTTAAAATTTAGATCTCAAAATGCAATTAAATATAATATATATGTAGACTGAGAATTGGACCTTAGAGTTTACTAGGCATGTTTTAGAAATACATGCTACAAAATTAGAACCATATTACTCTTTAGAGATCAATATTATATTATGAAAATAATATATATCAAAAACAGCAGCTCAATAATAAATAGTGCTGTTTATGTTTAACCTCTAACAGTCTTCCAGGTCTTTTATATTCACCAATAATTATTGGTGTAACTCTAGACCAAGTCCTTTACATTTTAGGGATTTTGTTAATCTTTAAATGGAAAGCTTTAAAAAGTAAAATATCTGTAGATATTTACAGTTTTACACTTCAACTAAAAGTTTATATAATTATAGTTTCTGACATTTTAAATTTGAAGAGTAGAAAATAAATATAGGAAGTAAGAGATCATGAAAATAAATGGTAGTTTACCAATCAGATAAGCAGACTGTGCCCCCAAAAAGAAGTCAAATCAAAGGAAGCAAAATTCCTAGGAAATCATACATTCTACATAAACATATTTAAAAAAAAATTCACAAATTTGCAAATATAAAACACTTACTTGACCAAGTTATGATGTAGGGCAGCTCCTAAGAGATCAGATTTGAAAGGGACAATGACAATTCTAACATGTTTTCTAATATTTAAATACTGGTTTAATACAAATCATTTGTTTCTTGATTTATGGCTGGAAAGTTCTGCTGGATTTCAGGTCTAAAATGCATATATAGACTTCTTCGCAAACAAATGTACAGACACACTACACCTTGGTTCCTGAAAAATTTTTTAATCAATTTTCTTATTTTAATTTAGCTTTTCTATCCTAATTCAAGGACAGAAGTTCTATATAGCATTTGAAAATAGCAACCATGACAAGTGAGTTGAAATTCAGACTGTGCAATGAACTGTCCTACACAGACAAAGTCAGTGACAAAGAGTAACACCTGACAAAAAGTATCATTCTGGTCAGAGCTAATGGAACATTTGTACTCATTCAGGACTTGGAGAGCCTCTAAACACCGCCTTACAATTTTAAGAGGATAAGAAAGAAAAATCCATCAAGCACTAATGATATAACGATAACTATGAATATGTTAATTCTGGATCATCTAGTGGAAATATTTTTGAGGAAAGTCAAAGATCAAGTATGTATATATTACTGGTATGGAACCATATAAATTACTACAAAAATAAGAGCCCCGTAAAAATCACTTGATAATAATAATAACTTTGAAATTAAGTTTAAGTGCGAAGACTATGATCTTTGAACTGAATCTCACTATTTAGGATTGAATATTTTTTCATGACAACTAAAGTTTTCAGAGTTATATGTCAAAAAGCTTTCCTAATTTGAAATTTATCAACAAATTATCTTGGTTAAGACTTAGTGATTCTGGAGAATAGTGTATAGACTATCCTTAAAGTTTTTTAGTATAAAATTTAAAGGGAAAAGTCTAAATTAATCCATTTTCAATGACCATATACCCCTTCTAGCAATATATATATATTTTTTTTCTTTTTCTTTTAGCTTTAATTGAGTTTATTGGCACATTTTAGGGATACTGTACAGAGTACAGTTACATTCATTGTTGGGATCTTGTACCTCTACATGACAGGTCTTGGTTCTCATTTTTCCCCCTTGTCCCTGCCCTCCCTTCACCACCTCCTCCCCTCCCCATCTACAAACACTTTATTTCCATCTTTTCATTATCTCACATTTTTTTCTTTTCCCTTATTTCCCCTATCCATCCCACCTTCCCTACACTTTTAGCCCCTTTCTTCCCATTTCACAATGTCAGTAATCTTATTAGGATCTTATGTATTATTGCAGTTTATTCACACCAGAGAAACTATTTGGTATTTACACATGTGTAACTTATTTGTTTCACTTAGGAGTACATCTTCAATATGTATCCATTTTCCTATGAATGAATCTATTTTCTCATTCTTTATGGCTGAGTAATATTCCATTTTATAGAAAAACCACATCTTCTTTATCCAGTCTCCAACTGATGGGCAATTGGGCTGTTTCCAAGTTTTAGCTATTACAAACTATGCCGCTACAAACATAGGTGCACATACATCACTGTGATATGATTCTTTTAGTTCTTTTGGAAAGATACCCAGCAGAGGGTATGGCTGAGTCAAATGGAACCTCCAGTCCAAGCTCTTTGAGGTATCTCCATATTGATTTCCATAGTGGTTGCACCCGTCTGCACTCCCACCAACAATGGAGAAGGGTTCCTTTCTCACCACAACCCCGCCAACATTTGTTATAAGAGACCTAGAATAGCAAAAGCCATTTTAGGCAACAGACACATGGCAGCGGGTATAACAATTCCCAATTTGAAACTATACTACAAAGCCACTGTGATGAAAACAGCATGATATGGGCAAAGAAATAGGCCTGAGAATCAGTGGAACAGGCTGGAAGACACAAGAACAAACCGAGATGTACTCAGCTACCTCATCTTTCACAAAGGAGCTGACCATCCTCAGTGGAGGAAAGATAGCCTCTTTAATTAAATGGTGTTGGAAAAACTGTATTTCAACCTGCCACAGATTAAAACTGGACCCCTATCTTTCACCATGCACTAAATTAAAATCCAAATGGATTAAAGATCTAAACATTAAAACAGAAACATTAAACTTGCTGGAAGGTAAGTTAGGCAGAACTCTGGAAGGCATTGGCATAGGAAAAGACTTTATGAACAAATCCTCAGTAGCACAGGAACTAGCAAATAGAATTAACAACTGAGATCTCTTCTTATTAAAAAGCTTCTGTACTTCAAAAGAAACCATCAGAAGAACTAAGAGGCAACCTACAATATGGGAAAAAAATTTACCAGCTCTTCCTCAGACAAAGGACTATTATCAAGAATGTATAAAGAACTCAAAACAACCACCCCCCCACGGAATATAAAGACCCGATTCAAAAATGGGCATCCGAAATGAACAGACATTTCTCAGACAAAGAAGTAAAGCAGCAAGTAAATATATGAAAAAACGCTCTACATCACTGATCATTCGAGAGATGCAGATGAAAACAACACTGATATTCCACCTCACCCCACAAAGAACGGCTGCTATCAAGAACTACGTATATTTTAATAACCAGTGTAAAAGAAAGAGATTGAGGTTATTTCATTGAAGACATAGCTCAGTGGTAGATTACTTGTCTAACATGCACAAGATCCTTGGTTCAGGTTCCTCAACATAGGAAAAAATAAATTGAGATTGAAAACATAAAGAAATACAGCAGGTAGGCATGGTGGTGTATGCCTGTAATATCAGCATTGCAGGAGCCTGAGGCAGGAGGATCAGAATTTCAAACCCAGACTGAACAACTTAATGACAGGGAGATCCTGTGTCAAAGCAAAAAAAAAAAAAAAAGAAGAAGAAAGAAAAAATAACAGAGACAGAGACAGAGAGAGAGAGATCTGTACATGTAGATCAATGTGAAGGACCGGAGTTCAGTCTCCAGTACCCACCTTAAATAAAAAAATGGAATAATAAAAGAAATGTAGCTTCTGTCTCATGCCCTAAACCTGCAATAATTCTAAAGTGTTTACAATGTGCAAGAGATGTAAATATCTCATTATAAAACAACTTGACCTTCTCTTAAAAAATTATATGTGCTTTCCAAAAGTAAGAATAAATTAGGATTCAAGAAACCACATTAAAAGACTGATGAATTATCATCGTGTCAGATTAAAAGACTGATGAATTATCATCATGTCAGATAACTTAGAGATTCTAGGATGCATAAACTACAGAGAACACTTTCCCTCACCTGAAGCAATATTGTTCATTCTACACGTGGCTATGCAATTATCCACTAGGTTTTCCTCTAAATAAATTATATTGAAGTTAGCAAAATATTAGGTTTAATTGTGATTCAGAAACAGATGTTTATTCTTTTCTTTCTATCATTTAGTCATCCGTTCATCCCAGTTCCTGAACCCTTACAATAGTCCAATCACCATTGTAACAAGAGAAAATTGAGAGAATCTGTGCTTTCACTGAGCTTACATGCATGATGTGGAGAAAGTAAAAAGCACAGAAAATGTCAGAAAATCAACTTCATGTTCTTTTGATATGAATAAAGAATAAATTTAGAAGAAAATATCTATAGTGACTGAGGTACTATTTTAGATAAGGTGGTTGAGAAGTCCATTTAGAGAGCATGTGTATGGAGGCAATAGAACACTGAGGAATGCAGTGCATTGAGGAAAAAGTTTAGGACTTAAGCCAAAGCGAGGACCTTGAAGTTGACACATGAGCAACCCTGGCACTTTTGCAGTGGAGCAAGTGGACTAGGGTGGCTTAAGTGGGATGAGGGTACATGGGGAATCTATTAAGAATGAGCCTGTGATGCAAAGACAATATAAGTGTGCTAAGGATTTGGAGATATTTTTCAAAGAGATTGGAAAATACAAATTTGCACCCTACCCTCTTTGCAGATCTAATTGTGGTCATACACAAACAGTTAATCAACACAGAATTTGGAGAAAAAAAGGCAGAGTAGATGACTTCACTTAAGAGATTTCTAAGAGACTGGGGAGGATTAAAAACATAACCAACAAGAAATTGTGTGGACTTATGATTAGAGGCAAATGAAAAATATTTATGGGCTATGAGTAATTTCATATGCTTTTCAAGCAATTTAATAATGCGCCATTCTATAGTGTATTAGTATGAATTACTGCTAGATATACTGTGACTTGAAACAGCTAAACTTCCAAATGACTTTAGAACACTTGCCTTAGAAGGAGGAAGGAGAACCTAGTCCGTTGAGGACTACCTAGGGAAAAAAATTGTCAAGAAGGCTTGGCAGAAGATAGCTAGGAATCTTAGCTGTGGGTACCATGCCAGTTCACTAGATTCTAAGCCCTTACACCTGCCATTTCCCCAAAAGTGATAATGTTTTCTGCTTTTCCCTTCCTACTGTTTTAACTGAGAACTTTTCCTTTGATCACAAGGACAGTAATGATTCTGTCTCTGCCTAAAACTTATTCTGTAGGGGTTCGTACTGATTTGCCTATCCTACAGTAGGTGCCTGACTAATTTAATAAAGACTTTCCAATACTCTATTTATCTAAATCACATTAAGCCTCCGATTATACGTTATTTTATAAATGACTCTTATTCCTCATTGGTTTCTTGAATTTTATGGTTTATTCTTTGAGGGAAAGTGACAAGATTATATTTTTCCATGCAAGCTAACTCTACTCGGTTGAGCTTCTCACTGGTGACCACAACTGTATTTTTAAGCAGAATTTCAAGTGATCTGGCATAGTATTTAATCAACTAGTAATTAAGCATGTGACTACTGAATTATTAGATATACTGGTTATGTTCCTACTGTTAAGATATTGTATTTCAATTACTGTTGAGCGGTCAATCAGTAAAGTTGTACAAAACTTAAGATGAATTCGTGCATGAAATACATAAACATAATATTTGCACCTCATTTTGATTTATCTCTATATTAAAATACTTTTTTCATTTTTGTCTGTTTGGCAAATTAATTACAAAAGGACCCCAATGACTGTTGCTTTCGCTGTTATCTGCATTATATTTCACACCTTGGAAAAGCATTTTGAGTATAAAACCAATTGACTTTAATAATATATTGAGATTAACGCTTGCGATGAGAAAAAAAGAGGTGATGAAAGTAATGTTTATTAACAGTAACAAAGGCAAAGCTCTCTCTTGGATGTCCAGATGAGTGGAAGTCTTCTTTGTAGACCAAGGGGAAGGCAGAGTAGAAAGCAGAAAGAAAGGATATTTGCACTTTATGGATTGGACAGCTTCAAGTTTAATATGACCTGTAATTCCAGTAAAGGAAGTTCAATGATTATCTTTCAGCATTAAGAATGAGAAGATCACAGGAAAAACCTGTTGTTTTTAAATGGGCCTGTGTTTTGGCAATAAATCTAATACTCTGATTCAATACCGGATCTGAGGAAAGGAGAAAGACAATAATTGTTGTTACTTTTTAATGTCTTCTTCATATGGATAATTTCAGTTTATCTTCACAAATTCCTGTGAATTAGCTCCTATTTACAGATGGAAAAACTCACCTTTTAGCAATTAATCACCTGAGATTTGAACTACATGGCTTTAAAACTAAAATCTTACTCATCAAGCCACTGTCCAGGGGCCTTTTTATGCAATGAGTTCCTGGCTGTGGCTCCAAATAGCTCTGAGTGGTTCTGAGGTGAGTTCATGTTTTTAATAAGCTTTCCAGGTGATCCCTCTAGTGAATCAGTTTTGTCAGTCACAGCAACAGGCTGTGCTACCTCTCAATGCATAAGCCACTCATGTCAGGGTGCTGACAGCAAAATGAGCTTGTTGTAAAGACAACACGTCAAGTATGCTGGGCAGTGAATACAGGAAGTTATTTTTCTAAATTGTCAGGAAAATGTCTTAAACTCTGCAGAGCAAGACAATCCATGAATATTAAATTGCAAAGGGAAAATACAGAATATTCCATTAGAGTGGCACGGAGCTCTACAGGGATATACATTACAGTATCAGAGCAAACACAATAGATGGTACTAAATTTTCAAAGGAAGATAACTCCTTCACTAAAAGAAAGAGAGAAGTCAAGTGAAGTCCTTTTCCTCCATTCCATGGAAATAAGAAGATCATTGTGGGGCAAAACCAGAGAAATGGAACTGGTACCTTTGGGGTCAATTAGCTCGGGGTGAATTTAACAAAACATTCATGATAGCGTTAGGAGGCTGAGCACAGAAGCAAATATGGCTGCAAGGCCTCAGTGCCATTCAAGGAAACAAATAAAGCTTAAGGAGTTGCAAGGAATGTGAATAGATTATGCATTTTTACCTGGGAAACTCTAGAGTTACCATGCAACGCTCATGCTTCAGAAGTCGTTACATGGTATTTTCTTTCTTCAGCTAAATTTTGTTGGCTGAGGAAAGAGTACTTTTGCTGCCTTCCTGATGTTTCTGTGAATATTCGGAAAGAGAAAGAGTCACAGCCTTCTTATTACAGACATCATTTTTAATAAACTGCCCATCAGATTCTCTCAAGGTGGAGATGACATCCGCCAGAATACGATCATAAATACTTCGTTTTCTATTCGTATATTCTCGCAGTACATAATGCTTACATTCCTTTTGTGGAGTTGGTACTTGTACATAACACATCTAATTACTTTTTCATTTTCTTTCCTTCTTCGCCCCATCCCTTCTCCATCTCTTGGCCCCCTCCCATGTAAGAAAGTTCTCTCCCTATACCTCTTACTATTTCACTTTTACATCACTCTTTATAATAAAATTTGGGATTCTCATATAAGAGAAAACATGTGATATTTAAGTTTTCATGTCTGATTTATTGCACTTAATATTACGGTCTTGAGGTGCATCCTTTTTCCTGTAAGTGGCTCAAGTTTATCTTTCTTTATGGCATAGTAGTACTCATTGTGTGTAAATACACATTTTCTTTACCCATTCATCTATTGGTGGACATAAGGACTGCTTCCCAAGTTTAGCAATCATGAATTGTATTGTTACACAGCACTAGTAGCATCATAATATGATGTCTTCCACACTTTCAGGGAAAACATCTAGATGGGAAATAAGTGGGTCAAATGGAATTTCTAGTCTTTTTTTTTTCTTTTTTTAGGACACTCAATGTTGTTTTTCATAGTGGTTATACTACTTTACATTCCCACTAACAACGCAGAAGCATTCTTTTTTCCCACAGTCTTTCCAGCATTTGTTATTGTTTGATTTTTTTTGATGATGGCCAGTCCACCTCAGGTAGATATTAATGTTGTTTTAATTTGTATTTTCCTAAAGACCAGTGATATCCAGCATTTCTTCATGCATATATTGGCCATTGGTACTTTTTCTATAAAGTGTGAATTCATTTCATTGCTCATATTCTGACAAGGCGTTGTATTTTGGGGGTTTAATTTTTTTATTCTTTATATTTTTAGATATGAGGCTGAAGAATGGCTGTCAAAATTTTTTTCATATTGATTGAGACTTTCTTTTTCACTCTGTTGGTTGCTTTAGTGTGTAGAAGCTTTTGAATTTTGTAGGACACTTCTTTAGCTCCATGGCAAATGGAAAGACACTGAGACAGATACTGACACCAATATCATGATCATGAAATAATCTGTGAGGGTAGTTCGCAATTTGGCCTGAAACTGTCACTTTGTCATGTGAGAATGTTTTTAATAAAAGCCACTGACCTTGACATACAGCAGACTAGTTAAGTCATATTCTAATAAGCCGTTATTGTGGAAGTCCATTAGTCTGAAACTTTGGCTATTTCTTTCACCATTTGAAGATTTATCTTACAAAGAGAAAGCAGGACCTACTGAAAATTAGCTCTGTAAAAATCATCCAAAGATGTTAAGTATGTCTTTATTTCAAGAACCAGGTTGTTTTCATGCATACCAATATTTTACTTTTAAGTGAAAACTCATTAAAATATCTTAATTAAATATGTTTAAAGGACTGTAGTATCAAGGAAGAAAATCCTTAATGTTAAACAACAAAACTTAACAAACACTCATCATCTTGGCACCTGAGAAACTCAAAGCTTGATTGATTCTGAAAGGGTATTCACTGTAGGGGTAACTTATCCAACAAGTATCTGCACAGAAATCCTCTCAAATTCAGCTAATAGGATATTATAACATTTGAAGTAAATATACATTTTATGAATTTTTCAGTATTAACAATTATTAATTTAATCCCAAATCCTGGATCAAACATTGCTCTAATTTTATAATACCACAGGGATAAAGATCCTTTCCACCTAAAATACCTGATTCAGTGGACTATGAAAATTATTTTCTGTCCCAGTTCTTGTCACACTCCTCCTTCCTCAACTTCTCTTGTACACTTTTTCATTTGGTTTGTTTGGCTGTTTTGGATGAGTTACTAATGTGATCGGACATAGTGAGAAATAATACAGAATTAATGGAAGCCATTCTGCCCACAAAAGGCCATTTTGTTAAGTATTTTAGGCTTGCCAGTGTTCTTATTCTCAAGGTAAAAAAAAAAAAAGTACTAAATTTAGGACTTTGACGCCTTTGACATTTTATGTATTGTAGAAGAAAGAAATCTGCATTTGAGGCCAGAATAAAGCAGAACTTAGGAATTAACAAGTTATAATATCTTGAAGAAATCACTGAGCCAATATTTTAAACATTTTTTTTTCACTTGTTCATTAAGGATGTGGACAAAATGAAAGGGCTTAGTAGCTTCTAACTTGAACTTCTTACAGCATATTTTATATCTGTGACCTATGGAAATAATTGCATTTTGTGGAGTTTGATGGTGATTAATTTCATTTTCTATAAATCAAATGTAGAGTTAATAAATAAGTTATGTGGACTTCCCAGAAAGGACTAGAAAAATTTCTTTCCTGTAAGTATGCTTTTTATAATTGAAGGTTAGACAAATTTCCATATTACTTAGTTAGAGCTCTGTTTAGCATTGATTCAGATCACTCATATTGTATTAAATATGTAAGTTCTATGAAATGATATTATATGTACATATGAGGAAGATTCTGGTGTGTGTTTTTGGATGAAATGTTGTTGCTGCAATAATTTTTTTTAAAAATGAGAAAGAAATAAAAAGTGTATTTCTGGCCAAACAAAGTTTCAAACATCAAAAGTTGTATAAATCAAAGCTTAACATCAGGCTGCTAACAGCAGGCCAGATCCATGTGGATAAAATGATAGAGTTGTGGTTTCCAAAACCACTCAACCCACTTGTAAACACAATGCTTAAGTTTATTGGGTTTTGTATTAGTGACCATTTGCTTCTATGGCTCAAGCTTTGTTTCCTTGAGGATTTCCCAATCTGTTGCCCTTGTGAGCAAAGCACATGATATATGATCTTTTTAATCCAAACCATTTAGAGTCATCTTAGTGTTTCTCCTTTTAAGGTAACATAGATTTTCAATGAAATTTGGCTGAAGCTGGTTTTAAGGTCTGAAATTTCTTCCCGTAAAGCTCTTTTGCGATTCTAATCTCTATATATTTGAAAGACAGAATTGTCAGGCTTAGAAGTTTGCTGAAAGCTCACCTAAGCCACACTCCGGGATTCATACACCTGAACTTTTCAAAGAGGAGTGAGTTGCTTAAAGCTGCCGCATACATATTTGATTGAAACAATCATTCAACTTTGATCTAGAAATCATTTCAATGGGATGACAGTATTCACTAATTCGTGGCACCTAAGTCATGGTCATGAATGTGGACCACATGGAATAACAGAATTAGGATGTAGGCAAACAAAATTATGCTTTTTCAATGTTCTGTCACTTGGGCCCTTATCACACACATGGAATTTATGAGTACAAGCTATTCACATTTACTGATATGCACATTTTTTAGAGACAATCTGTACACCTTGTGAATGTAAAAAATATGGTGCATATAACTTGCTTATTCAGAAGTGTCAAGTTCATATATTGTTTTTAAGCTCAAAGTAACATCATTGGAGGACTTGAATCGGTCATATAAAGAAACAGTCTGTTGTACTATAATTTTAGGAAAATATGCTGAAATATATAACTAATTTATGCTTTTGTGTTATCCTATCTAGGTGAGCTTTCTATTAATTTAGCCCTAAAAGAATCAATAATCAAATTTGTGTAGACTTTTATACATGATTTCATCTAAGGTTATACACAAACAAATCAAAGGCTGTGGATTTTCTTTTTCATATTCTAATCCATCCCTCTTCCAAATATTTGCATCATAAGTGATTGGAAACACTTTAAAATAAAATAATGTATATCACAAAGTCATATATGCATAAATAAAGTCTGTTAGCTTGTCATTTGTCAGACATTTACATTAATAATAACATTAACAAAGGAAAAATTCAAAATAGTTTTCAATACAAATAAAAATTAAACAATTTATGGAAATCAATATGGAGATACCTCAAAGAGCTTGGACTGGAGGTTCCATTTGACCCAGCCATTCCTCTGCTGGGTATCTTTCCAAGAGAACTAAAAGAATCATATCACAGAGAAGTATGTGCACCCATGTTTATAGCGGCACAGTTTGTAATAGCTAAATCTTGGAAACAGCCTAATTGCCCATCCGTTGGAAACTGGATAAAGAAGTTGTGGTTTTTCTATAAAATGGAATATTACTCAGCCATAAAGAGCGAGAGAATAGATTCATTCATAGGAAAATGGATACATATTGAAGATATACTCCTAAGTGAAATAAATAAGTCCCACATGTGTAAATACC
>NW_022900941.1:27357629-27401981 GCF_012274545.1 Fukomys damarensis | reverse complement strand
GGGAGGGCAGGGGTAAGGGGAAAAAATGAGAATCAAGACTTGCCATGTAGAGGTACATGATCCCAACAATGAATGTAACTGTACTGTATCCCTAAAATGTACCAATAAACTCAATAAAATTAAAAAAAAAATTAAACAATTTTTCTCTCATTTAAGACATTTTTTTCACATAATTACATACTGGTGATGAACAAGAATTGAAAAATGTAAGAATAGATAAGGGTATATAGAATCTCTATATGCCAGATTATGAAAAATCCTGTTACATTTTGTGAACTCTGATGGTGAAAGATTTTTTTGATTCTCGATGATGTTTTGTTTGTCATAAAAAGAATAAGATTAGATTTAAGCAGGTAATATTTTTTCTTCACAACTTTCCTTCTCCATGTAGAACTGTTTATTATATATTTCATATCAAATATCTCTCACTCTTCAAGACCCAGTAAATCGTGACATCTTCCCTAAAACATGGCTGATATTCAGAGTCAAAAACAAATTTCTTCCTAGAAGCTACTACAAAAACTTTCCGCTTTTTTCATACTATTTTGTGTTTTCATGCTTATTTTTGTTTATTTATGTAAAAATATTGAAAGAATAATAAATTATAAAATATTTATTAATCATTTTTCTTTACATCTTACACAGTGCCTAGCACAGCCCTTGACTAGAATAGACATCAGATGCACAGTTTTGAAGACGTGAAAGGGGATATGTTGCTTTTATCTAAATCACAGTAAGATAAGACATTTTCTTCCACTTCTTGACATTTTATTTTCATTTGGGAAAAGGGGAAAAATTAGCTCTTTAAGATTTTGTTCCCTGTTTTAATCTGAACTTAATTTAAAGTCTGGCTAATTATGGATTGGGAATCACATAGATTTATTCTCTCTCTTTCTTAAAATTCAAGGTACTAAAATAAAAGTCAAGGTACTTTGAGAGGTGTCTGAGACTCTGTGAGATGTGAAATAACAGCAGATTCTGGTAGTTTACTCTCACAGAAATTTCTAGGAATTGAGAATATAGTCTTTTGAGTAAGGTCAGTTTCTATAGAAATGCCCACAGGCCACATAGAGACAGCATAAGTAAAATTTCTGCTTAATTAGCAATTGTTAAATAGTAAATAAGTTATTACAGACTTAGGAGAGAAATTTTTCATTGAATCCTAAAGTTGAGTTCCTACATTTCCTTCCATTTAGCATTTTTACTTCCAGAAATTTATTATATAAAAATGCCCCCATATTGCACACACATACACAAAAGTTTACAAAAACATTATGCTTAACTTCATAAACTTTTAAAGAAACAAAGTGCAAACTAGTTGAGATGTAACGTAATTCACCATACATTAATGTGATACATAAATATGATATATAGATAAATCATCTTTAACTTATATTTTTAAATGAGCAAAATGTAGTTAATATGTTGCTAGGTGAAGGATAGTATGTGGAAGAACAAACTGATAATATGATTCTGACTTACATAACAATCAGAAAATGATTAATATGTGTAAAAGATGAAAACAAGAAATATGGATAAATTCATTGAAAAATGTCTTTCAAGAGGTATAATTATGGGAGACATTAAACCATTAGAATATATGTCTCTATTACTTAAAATTTGCACATATTTTTTTAGTCTGAAAACAAAATGTTTTTGTTCAAAGAATTTCAGTAACTGCTAACAAAAGTATCATTAAAATTAAAATGTATGAAATTTATAGAGAAGCCTACTTGAAACTAACTTTTATAAACATTTTTTTGTTGTTGTTGTTTAGTTTTTTGTTTTTTTTGTGATAGGTCTCACTATATAGTTGAGGCTGACCTGGAACTCACTTGTAGCCCAGGCTGGAATCCAATTCATAGCAATCCTCCTGCCTCAGCCTCCTGAGTGCTGGGATTACAGGTGTACGCCACCATACCTGGCATATGAACATTTTATGAATGTTAAAACTTCAATCCAGATATTTCAGGATATTAATTTGTTGTAAGATTCTCAAAAATACTATTAAAGAATCAACAGAATATTTACTGCTGTGATTTTTAACACAACTTTATTTTAAATCAGTGAAATAGTGCTGTTGAAATCTTTTATGAAATTTTTGATTTGTAATATTAAAAGTTGAAGAAAACAAGAGATGTGTTGTGTCCTGTGTTAAAAATCTTAAATCCTCAGAAAACAGATTAAAATAAGTGTATAAACCAAAAGATTCAAAAGAAGGCTACTGCTTTCGCCAAACATTTCATAATGGTTATCCTCTTTTTTGATTAACATCACATTTTATTTTTGAACGTTAAGAACAAATAGAAATGTAAAAGCAACTAGTACTTTTTACAAAATCAAATATAATGATTGTTCCATTCCATCTAAAATTGCATTGCCATGAGTAACCAATAAATCAGTTATTGATTTTTAAGTGGGCAGGAGTCATTCCAGTAGGCACAGATTCACACTGTAGAAATTTGTGAATAATACATCACTCTATCTTTCAACTAGGAATTAAATATAATAAAAGATGTTTTCACTGATCTTTTGCTTCAAATTTTAAAGCATGAGAAACACATTTAATATATAAAAGAGAATTGACTTCAATGTAATTCCATAAAGCTGCAAAAATAATCTACTATTTTAATAACGAAATATGTGAAATATTATAATGCTTTTATAGGAGAACCTACCATATATTTAGTGCTTTGCAAATGCAATGCATCTAGTGATTCTCTTTAAACAAATACTGTTCCTAAAAAAATACAAATATAATATGGAAGACAATCTCTATTGGGTAGCATTAACCTTTACTCAGTCACTAAACAATGAGAAATATTGGGCTGTTTTCTTAAGGATTAAGAAAATTGTTGTGAAACAGATAAACATTTGTCCCTGCTGGAAGCTCCTTCAACAGTAACGCATCATTACGCCTGTCCAGCCCTAGAAACCCTGGAAAGACAAAATATGTACATGTTGGTTGTTAAGCATATGGAATGTGTTTTGCTTTGTCACCTGGCAACCAAAACATTTTTGAATTTTGCCAAAATCCAAACTTTTGGGACTCTAAAGATGCTTCATTTTTATTTTCATAAGATACAACCCTAAGTATATTTCTGTTTGGAAGCTAATTGTACTTCTTGAATTTTGACAGGGTTAGTAAAGTAATTGTTAACTTCATAGAATGCCAACTTCAGTTTAAATCAGAGTGCGTATTAGTTATTCAGATTTGCATGAATGGCTATGAATTTTAAAAATCACATCGATTTCATGTCTTTCTTATGTCTTGATGTAGCCATGAAAGTAGAACAACCACAGAGAAGGGAATAAAAGGATGAGTGTTCTAATCTTGCTTGGCTCTGTTATTTCATCTAGACTTGAGACCTCAGAAAATCGTGCAATCCCTCTGCTCCAAGTTTCTTCATTTGTAAATTAAGAAGGATCGAATAAAAAGTTCAAAGAGTTGTAAAAATATTTGAGGTGTATATTTCCTTTTTAAATGGAAGGAACATCAAAGATGTTAAGGGTAGCGACACATGGGTACACAAGTCTCTCATTCTAATGCATTTCATGTCAATATTTGACTCACTTCCTTGCCCGAATCTGCCATTGTGCTCTGATATAGACTTAACTATTTCTAAAAGATAAATCCCACTAAAATGCAAGGGAATGATATTAACTTTAACAAAATATTTCTCTACTTATTATTACTAACCACCATCAAAAATATTGAATTGTTTTCTTCTTTGAAAAAGTTGTTATCTCTATTATCCAATTACCAACATGGGCTAAGGATCAACCATGTTACTTATCCAATCTAATTTGCTTACTTGGATTTTCACATACACTGGGACATCTTGAAAACGTGGATTAAACTGAGGAATCCATTGTAATTAACAAAACTAAAAAAAAAAAATCTTGCTAACATCCTCACATAATACCTCATATGAAGCTGAATAGTTTCACTGTCTTTAAAGTCTTAAAACATCACTGACTGTAACATTCAAGTGTAAATAAAATCCAAATTGTATAACCGATAATATGAAATAGAAAGAAAAGGGCTAAAGATGTAGAAGTGGGAAGTGTAGGGGAAAGAAAATAAGGGAAAAGAAAAAAAAATTAGAAAAGGAAAAAATGGAAACCAAGTATTTGTAAACAGGGGAGGGTGGAGTGGGTCAAGGGAGAGCAGTAGTAGGGGGAAAAAATGAGAACCAAGACCTGTCACGTAAGGGTGCAAGATCCCAATGATGAATGTAACTGTACTGTATACTTAAAATGTACCAATAAACTCAATAAAAAATAAAAAATAAATAAAAAAATTTAAAAGCTTAGGTTAGGGGTTCATAAGTAAATATTTGTCACTGGAGACCATAAGCCTGTGACAAAATAGACATCACAGCACAGCGTAATTTGTGTTTGTTCAGAGAAAAGACTATTCAGATTTTTATTATCCTAATGATAAAAAAATTGCTCGTGCTACTAGTTCCAGTAAAAGAGAAAAATATTCTTAAATGCTAAAACAATAGTAGCTTCTCTGGTGAGTGATGCGCCACTTAGTAATAATGTAGTACATTTTGAACAGATCTGTAGTTTTTCAAAGGCAAACATCAAGTAGAAAGAAAAAGGTTATGTCACCTTCACCCTCACAGTACTGTCATTTATACGCTATCAGCTCATTAAATTCACATTAGGATACTCCATGGGACTTGAGTTGCTATTAGTGCACCTAAAATGGCATAACAAAATCTCAGTTCACTTTAAGAGAGATGGCATTGCGACATTTTGTATTTCATCACTGAATTATTACAGTCTCAGATGCATTCTGCTGTGATGGTAATGGAAGCAGGAGTACAAGAGAGGAAAGCTGTCCATTTGTTATTCCCCAGAGAGAGAAAAAGCCAAGTCTGACTTAAAAAAAATTAAGGAAGTCAAAGTAAAGCATTAACAATTGAACCCCTGTATCAGACTGAAAATACATAAGGCAAGTGGTGCATTTTGAAATAGGCTTTAGGCAACTGAAAATAAAATTGATATACTGAATACCTGGAGAGATTGACTGGATAGGTCATTTTTGTCCTGAGGTGGATGACCCTCTGGATTGATATTGGCCTTAAAAATTATTCACTGGTAGAAGAATACCAGTTTTCACCAGTCATATCCTTGTGAAAAATAGAGGTAGTCTCTAAAAAGTAAACAACCTTGTGACGAATGTGAATATTGACAGTTCTCTCCATGAAAATAAAGCCCTTTCAAAATGGTTAAATAGGCTTTGTCAACTCTTATGAACTATATGCATCTATATAAATTTGCATTCAATAACTTTAGCAGTAGTTACAATTTTCAAATTGTGTTTTGGTCTAATGCAGTCAGCAATGGAAGAATTCTGGATTAACAAAGATGAAAGCATGCTGTTACAATTATGATTGCTCCTTAAAATCTTCACATCTGGGAGAACTTTGCGGTTTATACAACCAACAAAAATACATGCGAGTATATGACTGATACAGTATGATCATATATGAAAGCAGAAAAATAACATTTTTATTTAATATTTATTTAATAAATAAACCTTTTTGAAAGATTACTTTTCTGTGATAGAAACAGAATTTGAATATAAAGAACATGATTAAAATCTTTATGTTGTTGTAATACTTAGAGCTACCATAGTATTTTATGATTGAGAATTTATATCCGTATGTACATTGTATTTGAGACTTTGTGACCATTGTTTTTATTTATATCAGTTATTACATAAAGTAAAATATTAAATCAAATATATAAAAATATGAATAGCCGATCTTTATCAGGAAGCCAGGGTTGTACCTGTGGCTGTGTTGATACAGTTTTCTCATTTAAAATGTGAAGGGATTAAAATAGACAGTCATTACATTTCCCCACATTTACTCAAAATTTGTTATAGAAGAATCTGAGCGTTGAAAACTGTTACCCATTAAGAGCCTGAGACATTGGTCTTTGCTGTCTACTAACAATCTAGGAGATTAAATTAGTGTGTTATTTACGTCAGGCCTGCTTTCCTTTCTACAAAGTAAGTCAGAGTACTTTGTAGCCTTTTTTAAAAAAAAACTGAAATCTCACTTTCTGTGTCTTTGTGCTCTCCAAAGATTTCCTAGCTCTATCAAATTTTTACCATGTGATAGTGGACAAGAAACTAATAACTATCAGATATCATCTGATTTAATTGGGTTTCTCCAAAGAAAGCGTATAGATAGATGATAGATAGATAGATAGATAGATAGATAGATAGATAGATAGATAGCTTATGACGAATTTGTTTCTCACCATAGTGGAAGCTGAGAAGTACCATGAATCACTGTCCATAAACTAGAGAAACAGAAAAGCTGATGTCATGATTGAGCTTGAACTGAAAGATCTAAAAACAGGAAAGCTGGTCATAGTCCTAGTCTTAGGACAGGAGAAAAGATGAGATATCCCTGCTTCAGCAGTGAGACAGAAAGGAGCATACCCTCCCTTTCACTCTTTGTTTCTGCTCAGCCATTGGTAGATTGAATGATGACCACCCACTCCGGAGGGCATAGTCAATTGTAATGAGGCCTCCATTTCAAATGCTACTTTCATCCAGCACCCTCACAGACATATTCAGAAATCATGGTTAATCTGGACACAAAAGCTGGTTAAATGTCACATAAAATTAACCATCACACCATCAATATATTTAATCTAACAGCCCACTTCCAAGAGTCACTTAGTAGGGCCTCAGATGAACATCTATAAGTCAGGTGTTAAGGCATCTAAATTTATCTTTTCATTTTTATATCACAGCTGCTCACACATTTTTCATCTCTTTATTTGAGACAAGTTCAGTAATTAGGATATTTGTATAATACCCATATTACATCATCAGGTACATGGATAACCTTTCTAATAACATAAGGAGACTACAATCCACCAAGATAAATGAGTTGTGGGAGGCAAGCTTGCGGAGGCTAAAAGGAGGCCAGACTCAAAGGCTCATGACTTTTAAAGCAGTGCTTCTAATCAGTGTCTTGGTAAGTTAGGTTTCTGATTTCCTACTCTCTTTCTTTCCATTTCACATGGCTGACAGCAAGGTAAATTCTTCCAGGGATATTTGTATTCCACACAAAATAAACTGTTATTGTAAAGTGACAAGACTTTAATGGAAGAAGGTGAAGAATCAACTGGCCTTGAGGAAATATTTTTCAAGACAGACAAATTCATTTCTGAAACCCTCTGAAATAAAATGAGTAATAGATGATCATTTGCTCAACCTGAGAACAAGTCCTGATCCATATTTAATACATTCAATATACTCTTAGAATTACATTCAAAAGCATATTCATCTTTATGTCACTAAGCCAACCGCAATGCCTGGGCATAAAGAGAGTCATTTTATAAGTATATCCTATACTGAATCATTGAATATGAGCACCTCTGAAAAACTAGTGTTTCCAGCTGTGTACCCCTTAACTATGGCACCACCCTTAAAACCAACAAAACATCTTTATGGTATAAAGTCTCAATACCAAGCAGAGTATTTTAGTTATATAGTCTGTATTTGACATTATACTTCTTAAGTAGAAAGTACACTAGAAACATATAAATACAGCCTTTAAACATTACCTTGAGAATTGAAGTTGACACTATTCAACCTAAAATAAATGAGATTAGCCATATGTAGAAGAAACTGTCCCTAAGAGGCTACTTTAAATGTCTTTATGATAAGATGAATAGGTCTAAAATTCATCAAGGTGCCAATAGAACTTTCTTTCCAAAACCTCACAGGAAAGACAGTAATCAGAAGTGTAAATAAAGAAAAATAAACTGAAAAGTAATTAATTTTCTGAAATGCCCATAATAAAGAAATATTACAACAGAATCTTTAAGTAATAAGGAACCTTTAAAGTAAATACTATCATCACTCAGACTTATAAAGCAATAATCAGAAAGAGGAAAGAAGTTTGGTCGTTTTGTCAGATATGAACCTAAAATGCAAAAGAAAGCCTCAGTTCTGCACATAGAGCAGTATGTTGTTGGGTATAAGTGGATAAATTAGCATTTTGGTTGATAAACCAGTCATCTGTAAGTTTAATTCACATTAATGAGTCCTTTTAGAGAGTGATCTTCCTTGAGAAAAACCAATAGTTAAGTAGTTCTCCTGACTGGACAAAGTTTAGATCCACACTCTCTCTAGTTGAAGTTACTTTAAGAGAAGTTACAGTGCCATTGTTTCTTGCAGAATCAAGAATCAATCAACCTCTTTCTTTACTAAGAATTACAACCAAATGAAGTTTCTTAAGACAAAGATTCCTGAAAATGAAAAATAACAATGTGTACTATATCCACCTCCCAGAGATTCACATTATATATTCATGTAATGTATTGTAAAATAAGTCTGTTTAATATTGTGTAATCCAGCTTTTTCATGTGACCACATTAAGTTTCCTGGGAATTCGCTATGGAACACTCTTTTGGGGTGTCATATATATGAGAATCCTGAAGATACCTGGACACACAGCTATTCATCAAGGGATTCTATTCATCTACATGTTGATAAAAATGAGAATTTCTGAATATATATATATATATATATAGTGATTTAAAAATGGTCAATGCTTAAATTTTTTAAAATTACAGTAAAAGACACATTGCCATTAATCCTTTTTGAGCTACTCTCCCTTGCTTCAATCATACTTAACCAATTGTTCTAGACACTTCCTAAAGTATTTCTGGAATTCCTTTTTATATGAGAGTCTTTAGTTGTACTTAAGTGTTCTATTCCTTGATGTCCTGAATCAATTCAAAACATTTACCTTTCATGATTATTTTGAATTTGGGCAAGAGCCACAAGCCACACATTGCCAGACTCAGTGAGTAAGGTGGATGATGACACATTATGTTTTTATTAGAGAGAAATGTTTGTACCAGAAGCAGTGTGTGACCTGGAACAGTGTTATTATGGAGAGTGACCTCAGAGAAGCCAAAGATGTGGAATGTCTGTTGTGAAACGCAGCAATCTCAGGAGAGAGTCCATGTAGCTTGCAATTGACGAGGCCACAAGCGTGAGGCTACCCAAGCCTCTTGGAACTCACATCTTGCCACCAATTTCCCCCAGATGGCAGACATAGGATTATATATGGGACTTACTATTTATCCTGCTGTTTTGGTCCTTTTATTTTATGTGCTCCTATTGCCCCCCTTAATGGGAACGTGCCATTTTACCTTGTGCCATTACATATGGGGAGTATGTAATTTATCCTTTAAATTTTCAGAAGTTTGCTATTCATCTCACATCTTAGAGTACACTTCGGACCTAGACTTTTGTGTAATGCTGGAACACTTGAGACTTGAGGGTCAGGGTTACTGCCTTTTTAGTTGTACAAAGACATTATGTCAGGCAGAATTATTGTTATGTTTACTTGAAGATAATGTGTGGTTTAAGGAGATATGTTTGTATGTCAAGTTTATAAGGTGAGTTTGTAAACTTGATTGGTTTGGGAGCCACCTAGGGGATTACTAAGGCACACATTGGATTGGGTCTGGATAGAGCCTGAGGAACTAATCTTAGGTACAATGTCTGGTTCCCAACTCCTTTGTCTTTGACGATGTTGCTCTGTCATGCTTCCAGACCACAGGGACTGAGCAACTTTGCTCTATCTTGCTTTAGAGCCAGCCAAGCATTGACTGAATCCTCTGAAAACTTGTCCCAAATTAAACCTCTCCTCCTTTAAGTGTGTGTGTTGGATATTTGAATCCAGTGATGATGAACCTAAGTAATACAGGGTCTCAGGAGGAATGAGATAGATGTTACCCTCTTTCTCTCTTAGTATTCTGAAAACTAATGAAAAAACACAGGAGTTGCAGAAAAAGTTCATTTACCACCTTAATTTCTGAAGAAGGTCTCTGGACTCAGAGTGAGAGACACTGGATCTGCCTGGTGGACCACTAAATTCAGACTAAATTACCCATCAAGAATAGGCAGGTCCAGGCAAGTGCCCAAAAGGCTGTCACAGGGAAGTAAAAAGTTTGAGTTCTCCAGGTTGAAGGAAGATTTCAAGAGGAAAAGGTAGGGTGTGTTCTGCCTAATGTGAAGTGACTCCTGGGTAAAGGGTTAAAGAGGTGGAGAGTCTTCCTCTATCTGTAAGGTACAACCTGATAGGAGCAGTCATAATTTCTTCAGAACATGCTGTTTCTAGCAGTAAGCTGCCTTGACTATCAAATTTACAGTACACGTGCAGGAGAAATTTTCTAATAAGGCTGGAACTTAGTATATTTCTCTCAGAAGAAAGAGCTGGCAAGAATTAGTCAAGTGGATAAGTAAATTATGCAAATATACCTAAAGCTGAAAAAAGAAAATAGGCAAAAATGGGATAAGAACATTCAGATTTTAAAAAAAGTAAATAGATTATTCTTGCTTCCCACTAAGCAATACTTTGATATTGAAGCAATGTTATGTTTTCAAAGGATGAGTAAAAATTATTTTGTTCTGTTTTGTCTTAATCACATTTACTCAGTTTTCAAATATTGCAAATAGGATCACTTCTGTGCAAATCAGAGGTTACAAATATCTGAATATTATAATGTTTCAGACTCTTGGGTCTTTTAAAATTAATCAAAGAATCACCATAAATTTATAGTCAGGTACTTTTAAAGTGCACAAACTGAAGATGTATAAACTGTTTCATTAATTGTTACAAATTTATCTTCTGTATATATAATATGTATTTCTCCAAACATAACCATTTGTATATGCTTCCTCAAAAAGCATTTACTAGGTCCCTAGTTGAAACAAGCTCCTTGCTGCAATGTAAGATTCAAAATCAAATGTGACATTGTTCCTGGCTTCCAATAAATTTAACACTTGTAGGAAAAAATAAAAATTATTGTCTCAAAAATGCTAAGATCTATCCTGTACAGCATATAGCGGGAATCACGGCCTCTATGTTACACTTTAAGATGAAAAAGTTGGTCAAATGGTGCTCGATTTAAGGTTTTGTGATTATGTGTGTGCATTAGCTTTTATTTTATATAGTTTTAAGAAAGACTGTTGGATCATTTTACATTGTCTTGGAGATGTGACTGCGTCATTCAATAGTAACTTGCCTCTTCATAGTTGTATCTTTGTATGTATTTCCTCAAAGCAAGTGCATTCTTTTATACAACAGTGCTGTGATTATCAAAACCAAGGAATTTAACCCTGATACAGTCCTGCAGTCTTGCCATCTAATTTGCAATCCACACTGAAAATTTTCACTTGACTTAATTAGATGCACCTTCTTTTTCTTCTTGGTGCACTTAGCTGCTGTATGTTTTTAGCCTCTTTTTCTCAGTTTCTTATCTTGATATTAATGTTTTTTTAGAGGTTTTAGGGTTATTTTATAATTTAATTTGTGTTTCATTGATGTTTCACGTGGGTAAATTCAGACAATGATTTCTGGCAGACCCAGCACTGGGATGATGATATGTCCTTCCTAAGAATTATGTGATGTCCACTTGTCCTAGTAGTCAAACCACTGCAAAGATCTTTATACAATGAAGCTACTATTTTCTTTGTAGAAATAAGAATTTTAATGCTTTTGATAAGGTCTGTGTAGCACATTAAAAACAATTGATTTTTTAATTAGTGGGATTTTTATTTTCATTTTTATATGTTACAACTAAACTTTCTATTGAGCGTACAAGAGAAAGGTTTCTTTTTATACTGAATTGTCAGGGATGATGGCATTGATAAGTTGACAATAAATCAGAACTATAAATATCTTTAAATTGTAAAGCAGTGTGAGTCAGGAGTTATAGTTGAAGAACTATAAGTATCTTTTGTTTCAAGAGTCAGAACACTCAACTCATGGTGGCCAAAAGAACTGTAGTATTATCTCCTCTTAGAGGTCCAGAAGTCATGCCAGCCTGAGCACACGGTGAGAAAAGAGAGGAATGGATGGAGAGAAGGAGTGTTTCCATTCTTTTCTGCAACCATGCTTAATGTATTCCTTTTGCTTCAGGTTTGTTTTATGGTCTTCGGATGATGCCCATAGAAACCATACTTTGTTAGTGAAGGACAAGATGAACCGGCAGTTACGTGGGCCGAATACCAGCGTCTGCCACATTAAATGAGAGTAAAAGTATGGAAGGGGATTTTTATTCCTTTATTTGGCAAGAAATGAATTCATTACAACAAAGTGATCACTTCTAAGGGTTTATGTCACACTTTTATGCATAAACAGATAACATAAAACTGCAACAAAATTTTGTGTTTGCTTGATAGGGTACAACTATATTTTATCTAAATGAAAATATTCAAATCTCTTCCAAAAATGCATGTCTCTTTATTTATCATATTCTGTATAGTTTGCCACAGTTTTTTTCTTGAATCCATCACAATCCTACTTGTCTATATGTTTGAAAAACGAATTTTTAACATTTTCTAACAATAAAAGAGGAAATCTAATGGAAGACTAAAGAAGAAAATATGTAGAGTTGCTTTAGTTACTATACTGAAATTGATATTTCTAACTTTCTCCTTTCACTTACCAACTTAACGCACTTTTGTTCTCATCTTACACTAGATGTAAAGTTTTAAGCTTGATACAATGATTCATACCTTTTTCCTCCAACGTCCTATGTTTTAATGAGTCTACTTATATAAACTTACTGTAAGTTTCTCAAAGATCTTAGCTTATTCTTGTGTATAAGGACTGTCCTGAATGATCATGCATATGACACAAATCATGTGCTGAGCCACATGACTACAAATGAAATGGATAAATTGTCCTATTAATCAGTGCATAAAAAGAAAGTAAATAAATAAAATATGGTACTTCAAAGTTTTATTTGTTTTAGAAAATAAAACAAAGATGGAAAACTTCCTCAAACTGAGGCAATCAGGGTTTGTTTAAATAAAATTACTTTATTAAAGTGAAAAAAAATTAGGATTCAATCTATAACAGTAATTTCAAACTTAAAAGTCCTACCAGCTGTGCATTAATGTCTTCTTCATCTTTAACATTGTGCTTTCTTATCTAGTTTTCCTTACATTATTTTGTTCAGCTTTAATTGAGTTTATTAGTATATTTTAGGGATACAGTACAGTTACATTCATTACTGGGATCTTGTACCTTTACATGACAAGTCTTGATTCTCATTTTCTCCCCTTGTCCCTGCCCTCCCGTCACTCCCCCTCCCCTCCCCATCTACAAACACTTTATTTCCATTTTTTCATTCTGTCACATTTTTTGCTTTTCTCTTATTACCCTTCCCCTACCCAGCCCACCTTCCCTACACCTTTAGCCCCTTTCTTCCCATTTCACCATGTTAGTAATTTTATTATTATTATGTATTATTGCACTTTATTCACACCAGAGAAACTATTTGGTATTTACACATGTGTAACTTATTTATCTCACTTAGGAGTACATCTTCAATATGTATCCATTTTCCCATAAATGAATCTATTTTCTCATTCTTTATGGCTGAGTAATATTCCATTTTATAGAAAAACCACATCTTCTTTATCCAGTTTCCAAATGAGGGGCAAATGGGCTGTTTCCAAGTTTTAGCTATTACAAACTGTGCCGCTACAAACATAGGTATGCATATATCGCTGTGATATGATTCTTTTAGTTCTTTTGGAATGATACTCAGCAGAGGGATGCCTGGGTCAAATGGAACCTCCAGTCCAAGCGCTTTGTGGTATCTCCATATTGATTCCCACAGTGGTTGCACCAGTCTGCACTCCCACCAACAACGGAGAAGGATTCCTTTCTCCCCACAAACCCGCCAACATTTGTTCTTTGATTTCTTGATAGCAGCCATTCTTTGTGGGGTGAGATGGAATCTCAGTGTTGTTTTCATCTGCATCTCTTGAATGACCAGTAATGTGGAGCGTTTTTTCATATATTTACTTGCTGCTTTTATTTCTTTGTCTGTGAAATGTCTGTTCATTTCAGGTGACCATTTTTGAATCGGGTCTTTATATTTGGGGGGCTGATTGTTTTGAGTTCTTTATATGTTCTAGATAATAGTCCTTTGTCTGAGGAGCAAATGGTAAAAATTTTTTCCACATTGTAAGTTGTCCCTTAGTTCTGCTGATGGTTTCTTTTGCAGTGCAGAAGCTTTTTAATAAGATGAGATCCCATTTGTTGATTCTATCTGCTAGTTCCTGTGCTACTGAGGATTTGTTCATAAAGTCTTTTCCTATGCTATGTCTTCCAGAGTTCTGCCTAACTTACCTTCCAGCAAGTTTAATGTTTCTGTTTTAATATTTAAATCTTTAATTCACTTGGATTTTAATTTAGTGCATGGTGAAAGATAAGGGTCTAATTTTAATCTGTGGCAGGATGATATCCAGTTTTTCCAAAAACATTTATTAAAGAGGCTATCTTTCCTCCAGTGGGGACGGACAGCTCATTTGTCAAAGATGAGGTAGCTGAGTACATCTGGATTTACTTTTGTGTCTTGCAATCTGTTCCACTGATCCTCAGGCCTGTTTCTTTGCCAGTACCATGCTGTTTTCGTCACAGTAGCTTTGTAGTATAGTTTCAAATTGGGAATTGTTATACCCGCTACTATGTGCTGTTGCCTAGGATGGCTTTTGCTATTCTAGGTCTCTTCTGGTTCCAAAAGAATTTTTGGATTCTTTTTTCTAGTTCTGTGGAATATAGTGTTGGAATTTCAATTGGCATTGCATTGAGTCCATATAGCAGTTTTGGTAGTAGGGCCATTTTCACTATGTTAATTCTTCCTACCCAGGAGCAGGGGATATCTTTCCACTTTTTTATATCCTCTTTGATCTCCTTTTTCAGAGTGCTATAGTTTTCAGGGTAGAGATCCTTTGCTTCTTTTGTTAGATTGATTCCTAGATACTTCATTTTTTTTGGATGCTATTGTGAAGGGAATTGTTACCCTACTTTCTCTCTCAGTGAGTCTGTTATTTGTGTACAAGAAAGCTATTGATTTTATCCAGCTACTCTACTGAATCTGTCAATTAAGTCTAGAAGTCTTTTGGTGGAGTTTTTAGGTCTTCAATGTAGAGTATCATATCATCAGCAAATAAGGATAGTTTAACTTCTTTCTTTCCTATCTTTATTGCTTTAATTTGTTTCTCTTGTTTAATTGCTGTGGCTAATATTTCCAGAACTATATGAAAGAGGAATGGTGATAGTGGGCATCCTTGTCTTGTTTCTGATTTTAATGTGAAGGTTTTCAATTTTTGGCCATTTAATGATGTTGCCTGTTGGTTTTTCATAGATAGCCTTTTTTAAATTGAGATATAGACCATCTATTCCAATTTTTTGCAGGGTTTTTATCATGAATGAGTGTTGAATTTTGTCAAATGCTTTTTCTGAATCTATTGAAAGGATCATGTGGTTTTTGTCCTTGACTTTGTTAATATAATGTATTATATTTATTTACTTACATATGTTGAACCACCCTTTCATCCCTGGAATAAATCCAACTTGGTCAGGATGTATGATCTTCTTGAAAATCCTCTGTATTCTATTTGCTAGTATCTTATTAAGGATTTTTCCATCTATAGTCATTAAGGAGATTGGCCTGTAGTTCTTTTTTTTTTTTTTTTAGTTTTATCTTTCCCTGCTTTGGGAATCAAAGTGATACTTGCTTCCAGGAATGAATTTGGAAGTAGTGCTTCCCTTTCAATTTCATTGAAAAGTTTGAAGAATAATGGCAATAGTTCTTCTCTAAATGTCTTGTAAAATTCAGCAGTGATTCCATCAGGGCCTGGGCTTTTCTTTGTTGGTCAATTTTTAATTACATTTTCAATTTCACTGACTGTAATTGGGGTGTTTGCAATGTTACAGTGGGGGATTTAAAAACCCCACTATCACAAATTGACAGACCATCTAGGCAGAAAATCAACAATGAAATAATAGAACTGAACCAAACTTTGGAACACATGGACTTAATAGATGTCTACAGAGTATTCCACCCCACAAAATCAGAATATACATTCTTTTCGGCTGCACATGGATCATTCTCCAAGATAGATCACATATTGGCTCACAGAATAGGTCTGAATAAATGCAAAAGAATTGAAGTCATCCCCTATATATTATCAGATCATAGTGCAATCAAGCTGGAGATCAATAGCACAAGAAACTGTAGGAACTTCACAAGCACATGGAAACTGCACAACACTCTCCTGAACAATCAATGGATTACAGAGGAAATTAAAGAAGAAATTAGACATTTTTTACAAATAAATGAAAATGCCAATGCAACATATAGGAATCTATGTGACACAATGTAAGCAGTTCTATGGGGAAAATTCATAACATTGAATGCCCACACTAGGAAAACAGAGCAGGCTTAAATAAACAACCTAATGATGAATCTTAGACTCCTAGATAAACAAGACCAAGAAAAACCCAAAGCTCAAACAATAGAGGAAATTATAAAGATTTGAGCAGAAATCAATGCAATGGAAACTAAGAAAACGATAAAAAAAATAAATGAAACAAAGAGCTGGTTTTTTAAAAGAATAAATGAAATTGACAAACCCTTAGCTAATCTTATCAAAAAAGGAAAGAAAAGGCTCATATCCATGCAATCAAGAATGAAAAAGGCGAAGTTACAACAGATCCAATAGAAATACAGAGGATCATTAATACCTACTTTGAGAATCCGTACTCCAATAAAATAGAAAACACAGAAGAAATGGACAGATTTTTAGATACTTGTGAATTACCACATTTGAAAAAAGAAAATCAGTTTTTCTTTTGGCAGAATATACAAATTCAGACTGAGATATTCCAATTTCAATTTAGGTAGGTGTTATGGCTTGCATTTAGATGTCCCCTCAAAGCCTCACGCAGATGAGTTGGGGCTATCTTTTTCAGAGGTGGCTGAATTTGTAATGCATGATTCTAGGATTACAGTGGTGTGATTACTAAACCACTATTGAGTAATTACTTTGGCATCACCCTGATCCTAGTAGTCTGGATGGAATAAAAGGGGCAGAAAGATACTGCTGAAATCCTGGGTTGTTATTGCTACTTTGTGGGTTCTGTTGTTTCTCCTCTGGATGGAATAAAAGGGGCAGAAAGATACTGCTGAAATCCTGGGTTGTTATTGCTACTTTGTGGGTTCCATGTTGTTTCTCCTCTGTGATGCCTATTTGTCATACCTGTCTTGAAGCCAGATGATTATGGACTGAAACTTCTAGGAATTATAAGCCAAATAAACCTTTCCCTCTTTAGCTTTAGTGTCAAACATTTTGTTTCAGCAATCAGAAAAAAGTAACTAACACAGTGGGTCTCTTGAACAGAGCAGATTTTTTAAAATGAGATGGTTATGTAGTATATTTAAACACATGCACGGAAGAGCAGAGAAAATCAATTTTTAGAGAGAGAAAGAGGTGGAAAATATCTAAGGGCATGATAGAATACACAGAGAGAGAGCTTCCCTAGGTTCTCTTGGTATAATATTGGCTCTAATATTTCTAGAAGGGTTTGAATTAATTCTTATCCTTTGATTATAAAATACTTATGAATAGACATAATTAATAATTCACCTATATTCCCTTTATAATTTCTGTTTATTTTACTTGTTGTCAGTTTTTACTGTCATTCATTGAGTTCCAATTCTGAACATATTCTTTTTAATTGAATTTGTCCCCTCCAAAATTTAAATATTGAAATTTAAACATTTACATAAACATAACACTATTGAGTGTTGAATTCTTAATGCAAACCTCAAATATTTGTCATTTTTCTCACTAAAGTCTTCTAGTTTCTAGATTGGCTATTTAATATGCTTTTATTTTTTCAGATGACCTATAAAAAACACCCATCCTTCATTTATATTGTATCAGAAAATACATAGCAAAATCAAATCTTTGGATAGGATTTTTATTAACTCGGGTCCTTGCTCTTTAAAGGCAGGCTACCAAACCACTGAGATAAATCCCCGGCACATGAATAGGATTTTTAAATTTTTTTGTACTGGGGATCACACCTTGTGCTTTTGAGGACAGCAGCAGCATCATTTAGCTAAATCTCTGGCCCCTAGATAGGATTTTTTTTAACAGCAGATAATGTAAAGATTACTTTTCAACGAAGCCACTCTCTCGGAATACTTTAGCCTTTAGTGTTCACAAACTGGACCTTCACTAAATTATTTGTGACACTCTCCAAGTTTTTGGGTTACGAAGAAAGTTTTTCTAGCTATTTTTTAAAATGAATATTTCACTGATACAACATGTGTTGCAGTTACTTTATGCTTCTACTTACTTGACCTAATTATAATGTTTCTGAACTTTTTACCCAGAGGTAGTTTTAATGGTAAGACTAACATTTGAAACTTTTAAGGAAATATATAAATTTTTATAATATATTATTTTCCTGGAAAAATAAATATGCTCCTCAAAACAGCCCACTTAATCAATTAAATGTTTGCTTTGGGATGATTATTAACATTTTGAAATAGTTTAAAGCATAAAACAAATACACACACATATATACATACATAAACTCATTCAACCCATAACAAATTCAACAAATATTTTAAACTGAGTATGATGAAACAGGAATTAAAAATGTAGTAATGAACAATTCAGCCCTATCAACTTTATATTGTGGGAAGACTATGTATGAAAAAAATTATTATGCACTGCAAAAGTAATAAGGAAAACTGGGGAAGCAGGATGGCAATACATTTATTCGCCTACCTTATGGCATTATTAAGTTACAAGTTGTTTCATTCTGTAGCTCAAAATTTTCTTAGCCACATTCATGCCCCCCATGCTTCTTAGACTTAATTCACTCTTTCCTAACACTGTAATCTACTGTACTGCATGAGAAATATATTTCTTTCTTCCATACCTACACACTGATTACCTCTTGTACCCAGCATTGTTATCTTTTCAAACTGTTATTGACGATGTAAATCTCAGTCAGGTCTCCTTCTATTTCTGGTCATTGTATTTGTATCAGAGTTTCTATCCAGCCCTAGGCACCTGATTTTAAAATAGGCAGAATGTGGCTCTGAAGACAAGAGTTAGACACAGTGAGCCCCAAGATTACTCCAGAATTTTTATTAGCATAGCAAAGAAGGAATTGAATCAAAAAGAGCATACTCAGAGGTCAGGGTGGTTAAACTACAGTGAAAGGCAACTCAAAGACTGTGTCCCAGAGAAAATCTTAAAGGGAAACGACCCAAGAGGTCTTCATTAAATAATGGAGTGAAAAATAACCAAAAGCTGGAATGCTCCAAACTAATATTATTTAGTTGAATTTCCTAAAATAATCCCCAGCTTGGATGTGAAGTTGTGATTGTTAGGTTAGCCTATGAGGAGAGACACCTGGGCTAAAAATGGATGCTGCTTTCTCTGAATTGCCCAGGAGCATGGAGGAGGGTCAGACATCGAAAAATAAACAAACAAACAAACAAACAAATAAATAAATAATAAATAAATAAAACCAACAAACTCAGGTTCTTTTAGCTGGTGGCAACACTGAGATAAATCCACAGCCCAATCTCAGGTTCTTTTAAGGAAGTTTGAGCAGACCAAGAATCCTGGGTCAACCTGTTTTCTGGTACTAAGAATAGAATATTTTCTGAGCATGATGGTGCATACTCATGTTCTCAGCACTCTGGGAGTCTGAGGCAGAAGGATCACAAGTTTAAACCCAGCCTGGGAAAACTAGTTATTCAACAACATGCTGTCTGAAAATAAAAACAAAAGATAAAACTAAAACAACAAAAAAGACAAAAAAGAGAAGATAGAAATCATTTCATTATAAAAGCCCTGGTTTCAATCCTCAGTCTGTCCCCACCACACACGCACACACAAGAAAAGAACAAGATGGTAAGGATATTGTTTATTTCAATTTATGGTTTGAAGAACAGAAAAGTAGGTTTGAGGGGCGAGACACAATGGGGTGGAGAGCCTCATTTTTTAATAAATCACTGTGAGGATAACCAATCCAGTCTTCACTACCTGATCACTCCTTGAAGACCCCACTCCCAGCCCTGCAACAGTGGTAGCCCAGTGCCAATGTGAGTTTCAGAGGGGACAAAACTTCTTTGAACCATAGTAACTGGGTAGGCAACCAGTATCATATATGTATTTGTCTAACTTTTTGCTTTACTAAGCTTAGAAGAAACCGGGCATGCACAATATCTGAGCTCTAGAGCCTTTGTAGCACACCCACAGCCGTGGGTTTGATCCAGAGTCTGGAAAAAAGTGGAGGACTATATGACTCATGGCTTTCCACTTGAATCAGAAACTGGATGTGAACAAGATAGAGAGGAATCTTTTTGAGAAACATTATAAATATGTCAAAGTTCTTAGTTTCTTTAGGAAATAATAATTACTATTGTAAAATTACTAATGTATTAACATAAAAATTATATTATAAATACATTAAATGAATTGTTGTGCCTCAAAGTGACACTGAATATTGAAATTTTTCTGCATCATTCTGTATATAACAACTAGACTATAGTTTATATAAATATATCAAAATCACTTCAGTTTAAATAAAGACGTGTTTTTTTCTCATTGAGTTTATTGGTACATTTTAGGTATACAGTACAGTTACATTCATCATTGGGATCTTGTACCTTGACATGACAGGTCTCGGTTCTCATTTTTCCCCGTACCCCTGCCCTCCCTTCATCTAATTCATGATACTGAGTGATAATTAAGTAGGACCTTTTCTGTTAAATTTGAAATTTCTGGGAATGGTTGCATAAGTTGTAATCAAAAGTGAGAAAAGACAGCATTAATGTCAATTTTTAAATTAGTGGCTGGTTAGGTTTTACCTGAACTTCCTGGTTCATGGTCACTAATGTAGGTTTACTGCATCACCAAACAAGTGTAATCTGGAGGAGAGATGACAGACTATAAGTGTAAGGACTGTGCTAGGCTGAGATTAAACAAGCCAAATGTATGGGTAAAAGCAGCAGAACACAGAAAGAACATGAACAAATTCATTTTCTATATAACTTCATTTATCCTATTGGTGCTACATATTGTTAGATGCCAGCCACCATTAGACAGCTGATGTACTGATGAAGAAAATGTGAACCACGACTACTGTGAAGAACACTGCGTGATGCTAAGGCAAAGTAAAAAGAAAATGGTTCAAGTTTTCTTAGACTTAATTTCTGTTGAAAGATAATGTGGATCAGATAAGAATTCCTTCAAATGTTGTCTAAGTCACCTACTATTTAAACTTCACATATAGAAAATACATACTATGTCATTGCTTCTCAGCCTTTTGGCTAAGATCAAGTGTAGGAAAAACTATGGCATTTATGTAAAATAATTCCTTCCTAGAATCATAAGGAGAGAAAAGTTTTAAAATGACTGGATATGTTGTTTTCAGAGTATGGCTTTCAAGAAAGATACAGGAAGAGAAAAATAAAAGGAAGTTTTAAAATATTATCATCACATCCATTTCTTGGCACAAATGCCCTAAGTTTGTGTTCACAGAGAGGAGGGTCTTAGTTTGCTAATGGAAAGAGAGACTGAGAATAAAGTATGCATAATAAGCTGAATTTGATTTTCAAAATTTAGTGAAAGATAATCAGATCTACTGAATGTTCCTACTCATCCAAGAGGTTCTTTGCATCAGAACATGCAGAAAGCATATGACAGGTCTTTTTCTTAATTCTACTGGTTAGAAAATATTTGCTCTTAAAAGTTTAGATGAAGCACAAAGATGATAAAAACTAATTATACTCAATTACGGTTCACTGATCAAACTCATTAGAATTACCTGGAAAGCGTTAAAAAATTCAGAGTTTTTGCCTCATCTGTGACATAGGTTCATCTATATTTTGTGATTACCTAGAAAGTAACACTCAATTTATGTCTTAAGCATAATTAAGGACAATTGTCCAAAATTCGCACTGTACACTAATTTCCTGCTGTTTATTAATGGTCTGAAATTATTAAATTTAATAAAATAAGATATATCAATGAAAATATATGGATAAAATTTGAGAAAACTGCAACATTTCTGGCTTCTAGCTGTAGGACTCAGTAGAAGAGAAGCAAACTCCTGCTCTGTTGCTAATTTGCAATATCATGCTCTAGTGGCAAATTCTTTCCACTGCAAGCACATAGTCCCTTGAGCCCAAGAAGTATTCTAGGGATAAGAGGCTAGGCAAGCCTGGGTCAGGCATAAGACACAGCAGTGTGAATGTGCTTAAACGGTAACAAATCTTTTAGATTTCCGAGTCACCAATCAATAACTAAAAAAGGGGTAGAAGACACAGGCAACACAAATTAACTTCTTTAATAGCAAGAAACTTAAAGTATTTGTCCAATTTTCTTTTTATTTCACCCCCTTCACATTAACAGAATGTCACAGTTCTACCTTATGAAGAAAAAAGTCCCATGAGTAGTCATAAGAAACAGTAATGAATGCTATCAATAGAAGTAAATGTCTCCATAGCTTTTCACTTAATGAGTTTTACCAGCCTGCTTAACTGCTGCAGGACTGGGCAGAGAGAGTTCCCCAGCAACAAGTTTCATACCACTCTTCATTATTTGCTTTCTTTAAAACATTTTAAAATCTTCCTGAATAACAGAAATGTGTCCTGTGGAAAGATTGTCTTCCTCTTCATATTTGCAATTTAAACCACTTGGGTCAGCTAAAGTTTGAGTTGCTGATGCCACCTTGGATTAGGACCGATGAGTTTACAGCTGGAGTTGGCACCTACCTACATGAGTCGAGCTTGCAAAAAGCATGGATGTTATCCCTAGGTCAAAATGAGTACTCTTAGGAGGAGTTGTTGCACCTGAAACTCTACTAGCTGGGATTGATTCCCACAGATTGACATCTCTTGCTTTCTGAGAATTCTTTATCTTTTACTTCTTTGGCTCTAAGAAGCCATTCATTGTATTATCTCATGTGTAGCTAAAGAAGCAAAAAAAAAATACTGACAAATGTCACGAGATCATCAGTTGTAATATTTATACAAATTTCAAAATCTTAAATTATATCTAAAATATATTTCAATTTTTAAAATATGGTAAGTAAATGTTTAGTAATGTGAGAAAGAATGAAAATTTGAAGACAAATATTAATTCAATACTTAAACTCTGATGCCAGGAAACAAGCAGAGCCCTGGAGAAACTGAATACAGGATTGACATGTTTTGACAGAAGTAAAGGAAGAGAAGTATAAACTCCATTTCTTCACAGGTTGGGTAAGCCTGTTTTATTTAGACCATACAATCCCTTTGAACAACTCTTAGCAATGTTTATTTAAAGAGGTCACTATCTGAAGTTAGCATGCTGAATTCCATAGCTGCTGACCCTTTAGAAAAATAACTGACATTGAAAAAGGTTGTGAAAGGTGGGAAAAGTCTATGAATAAAACCTTTTCAAGTAGAGATAGGTCAAAGTAGAGAATGATCAAAGACAAGGATGAAATACAGGAGAATGCAGATAAAGGTAAAATAATGAGCACTGGAGACACCAATAAAAAGAGAAATGCTTTCTTAAGTGGCAAAATACAGCTGCACTACCAAGAAAGTGCTCTCCACTGCACTGTGGGAAAGGCTTTATTTATTCCAGTCTGTACACAGCAACAATAAAGAAAACAAATAGAAAGAAGTAATGCTGAGTTTTCTTTCTAAAGCAGGCAAACTCACCCTGTATGTCAGAACTCATGGTAGAGTTATAGGGACAGACTCCTTTTCCACTTGAACTGCATGTTAGATCTTGCCGTATTATCGCTTCTCGGCCTTTTGGCTAAGATCAAGTGTAGATCTTGCCGTATTGTAATTTCTTTTTAAGTGGGAAAGAATAACAAAAGCAACCTAGAAATCCCTTCCCCAATTCTATATATTGAATATTTATAAATTACAGCATATTAACCTCACTAATGTATTAGTAAGAATGTGTTTCAAGCAAATACCTATGTTGAATACTAGGAAAATTTTAAATGTCTACCTAGTAGTGTTTGAAATATTAGGAAAAGACTTTGCACTCTTGAGTAGCATTATTGAAGAGACTTTTCATGTCATTAGCCAAGGATGATCACTTACTAGAAATTTTGTTTGTATGTGCATGTGTAATTTCAAAATTCCAATAATATAAAAATGTAGTACATATAGGTTGTTCATATATCATTATATGTTTGTATTTTTGATATATTTGCTAGGAAATTTAAATTTTTAAAGACCTTGTGAGTCTTTTCATAATTTTTCTTTTAAATAATGAATACAAGAAGAGCATCTCTATGTAACCTAATTATACCCTTACCGATTGACTTCAGGAGATAGAAATCTGTGGGCAAAGACCTTAATTAATTGAGACTTTAATGCTTAAAATATTGTAAATGCTCTACTAAGTGCTTTATGTACACAAGTCCCTCACTCCTCATAAGAACACTACTTAAGTAAGAACTATACTCATCCTCATTTTATGTAAGCAGTAATGGAGTACCAAAGATATTAAATAACTCAAAGTTGCACAACTGGTTAAGAAAAAGTTAGATCTCTCAAGGTTAACTTACCTCAAATTTTATGAAACCAGGTGAAACAAGACAAGTATTTAGAAGAAATGTTGAGCCAGTGGTGAGACACACACCAATGTTGCAGAATTTTTGCACCAGCATGTTGGTAGATCATAAAGTTATAAAATTTTTGTTATTTGATAGAATTCACTAAGATTTTTATATATAGATTATACTTACTATTTGTAATAAGATTACTTGAATCATAATCATATAATTTAATGTTTAAAACAACCCAGTCAGATAGATATCTTAATAATATGTGCCTCAGGTTCATACCAGTGTATTTTACAGTCAGGACTCTAAATGCTCTTCCCCCCCGCAGGTACTGGGGATTGAACTCAGGACCTTGCACGTGCAAGGCAGGCACAATACCACTGAGGAAAATCCCTGCATCCCCCTTTTGACTTTAGGTAATGAGCTTTTTTTTTTTCTATTATGAAAATACTCCAGGTGTAGGATTCATCTGGGAATTGTTGAAACCTCATGATTTCTTGCAAGGTTTTGATTTAAGTAATGAACACAGCAAGAAAATCTCCTATCCTCCTTTTCCACACATTGTTCTAGGATTACACGCAGCTCATTTTATTATCAAAAGCCATTGATGAGTGTAATTTAAAAAATGCAAATTGATTGGTAGTAAAATTATCTTTATCATCTAGACTTAATCCAAAGCTCATAGACAGTAATATTATTTATTCACAAGATTTGTTTGCATAATAAGGTATATCGTAGAGTTAGTTATCAGGAAAACTAACATCTTTAAGAAACATGAGATGAGTGTATAGAATCAGGATGTGCCATCCAGCAAATTTCTTTATGGATTTATAAACATTTATTGAACCCTACTTTTGTCACATGCTGTCCTAGTTGCTGAGAAGACAGCAATAAACACAATGTTGAAAATTCCTGCTGCTTAACAATGGACATACAATAATTGGCTAAGTAAAATGTATCATGAAATGCAGTGATGAACGCCAAGGAAGGAAAAAAACGTGGATTGGCACCATTTTTCTGTAAGAAGCGAATATTATTTAATTTAAGCTTTGCGATCCAGGCCATGGCTGTGGCATCTTTTCAACTCTGCTGTAAGATAACTACAGCAACCTTGCACAATATGTAAACAAATGGAGGTATCTGTATTCCAATAACACTTTATTTACAAAAATAGTCAGTAATTAATAGTTGGCCTATCAGCCATAGTTTGCTGACCCCTGAAATAAAGTAAGCAAAGAGAATACAAAGTTAGATTAGAGGGTGAGAAAGAATCCAGAGATGGCAACGTTTAACTGAAGCAACAAATATATGACAAAGCTCATCACAAGAGTTTTTCAAATGGGGAACACAGAGTCCAATGGCCTTGGAGGCAAGAACTCACCAGGTGTTGTCAAAGACCAGTGAGCACCAGGGTACTCCAGGAGGAGAATGAGCAGGACTCATGGGACATATTCCTGACCATGTAGGGCCCTGCAAAACAGAGGACGGATTTAGACTTCACTCTGTTCCGGAGAGAATGTAGGGGAGGGTTTGAAACGCGGCATGGTGTATCTCAGGTTTTAGCTTGATCTCTCTAGCTACTGTGTGAATGGATTGAAGGAATCAAGAAGCAACAAAAAGGATCCAGACAACTGTGATAACGTATATGAGAGAAAATGGAACAGACACATCACATCCTATTGATGAGAAGTAGTCAGATTCAGGACAGATTTGAAAGATGTTGATCACACTCCTTTTTTCAGATGGATTCAATGTGCAGTATGAGAAGAAAAGAGAAGCCAACACTGAGAGATTCACTTTTAGCAATCAGGACGGTAAAGGCTTGTCAAATTTGAGCTATCTGTGAAAATAGAAGAAATAAACCAATTGATGGCAGTTTTCTCTTCACTCTTAACTGGAAGTAGGTAGGTGTGGCAATGGGCAAGGATACTGTCCAGTTGTCCTTTTACTTATTAAAATGTGTGTGATGTCGTGACAAACTACCACTTTAGGGGATGTTGAAATAAGATACACATCATAAGACATAATCTTGGCTCTGTAATTTAGCAGATGCAGAGGTATAGATGACATTTAATTTTTCTATGCTTTAATATTCCCAGTTATATAAATAAAAATAAGAGCACCAATCCCCAAAGTTGTGAGGAATAAAGGTGATAAGGAAAAGTAAACAGCATAATATCTGTCAAATAGCAAATGCTTAATAAGTACATGACATTTTTATTATCAATTAAGTGGAACATAAGTACACTTGAACCATTGCCTTGAATTAAAACTACTCTTTTCAAAAATCCATCAAGATTTGAGTGTGCTATGACAACATTTTTGCTTTGTTTTTGAGACACAGTTGCACTATATAATGTAGGTACATCTTGAACTTGTGATCTTCCCAACTCAGCCTGCTATGAACTGACATACCAGGCATGTGCTACCACTCTGGGATTGTGCTGACATTTTTTAACTCTAAGTACGATGGAAAGGTTTATTTAGCCTAAATGAAGAAAATGATTCTTGAATCATTAATAGAAAGTTTGTTTATTGTCTTTTACTCATAGAAACTGTAGGTCAACCAAATACATTTCGTATTACCCTTCTATGTTTGTGTTTACTTTTTAGCATTACAGGAAGTTATATTATTGTTAACTAATTGCTAGCTGAAGAAAAGATGAAAGGAAGGGAGGGAGGGAGAGAGGGCAGATGAAAGGGAAAAAAGAAGAAAAGGAAAAATAAGGGAAGGTTACAGTGCATGGGAAATAGGTTGATAAATGTCAATATTCCTAACTGTATATCTTGATTTTTTACAAAACTTTATCTTCGCCTATTCTGTTGTCTTGGTTACTTTCTTGTTTGCTGGGAAACAATACCTGTCACAATGAAAAGGAGGAGAGGTTTATTTTGGCTCAATCTGTAGAGGTTTCAGTTCATAGTTGGCTGGCTCTGAGACAGGACTGCATATCAGAAGTTCACGGCAGAGAAAATCTGCTCAAAGCATCACAGACAGGAAACAGGAAGAGAGGGAAAGGAGGGGCCAGGAAAGAAGATAGACCTTTTCAGGCCACACCCACAATGACCCACCTCTTCCAAACAGACCTCACTTCCTAACAGCAAGTCATCTGTAATCTCTCACAGTCCAATCACCATCCAAAAACCCCACCTATGAGTGTGGAAGGCTCCTGGGGAATATCTAGATACAATCCATAATACTCTTCGTATATCATATAATAGCTACGAAACTGATATCTTGGATAATAAACCATAGAAAAAAGACTGACATTTCTCAATGCAATAAGTCTTCTGAGATGTTTTTAATTACTTGATCAAATGGTAAAATACTTAATAACCTCATAGAATATCCAAACATTTGTGTCACCATGCATTATAAGATGTTAGTCATGCTCTTTCCATTTATAAATGCTCCACATTGGTATAAAATATTATTTCAACTCATAAGCTCATAATACATATTATTGATGCTGAGGTTTAGTAATTCAAATACTTTTCTAGCACTCTGGGAGGCTGACCCAAAAGTGACTTACCAAGAGTATCTCAAAATAAGAAATAAAGGTACATTAGGATACACACACACACACACACACACACACACACACACACAGAAAAAATACAAATACCAACATAAATTACAGGGACAATTAAATTACTAAATTGTGTAATCATGTTTCCCTATTTCATATCACACAGATTATTTTCTGAAAAAAATCTCTGATGTAATGAGTAAAAGACAGATTACCAAACATATGCCAAAATAATGATTTCCTCAATTGATATTGGCTTAGTCATATGCTTACCTTTAATATCTTACAATTAAAATAAAACTAATAATTAGTAAACAGTGGAGAGACAATATAGAAGATTGAATTAAAATGTTAAAATTTTGAGCTGTGTGGATTTAAATTCTAGCTTATTGTATTACTAGCTTTCGATCTCTCTGAGCCATACTTTTCTATATTTGTCAAAAAATTGAAACATCTCCTAAAACTAGATGAAAGGATTCAACTAACAAAGAAAAAGAATTATCTTGTACAAAATTTTATTCATTTTTTGTTGTTGAATAGCAGAGTGCATTTTTCTTATTCAAAGAAATAATTGTCATTTTTAAGGATTATTGTAAACCAAAGTTGAAAAACTAAAGCTAATACCCCAAAATAATGCATTTATCATAGCACTTTAAATAGTCAAAATATTCTTATTCAGAAAATGTTTTCAACATTGTTTCTCAAATAAAACTCTGTTTTCCTCATCCTCAAATAAAACTTATGCAGAAAATATTCTAATTCAGATTTAGGATGTCACACGTATAAATTATATCCTATAAATACAGAAGTGTCTGTAATATGTTTCAGATAGCATGTTTACTAGGTTTGAGAATTTGGCCTTATGGACAGAATACTATGCACATAATCCACAGAAACTTTTAAATTCACTTCATACCAAACTTTAAATTAAAATTTCAGTGGCAGCTTACCTGCTCCCAAATGCTGGAGGGAAAAATAAAGCATATTGTGTTACTCAGAAAAAGATGAACACTGGAATCAAAATGAGAGAACAAATTTGCAAAACTGATAATCAACCATTATTTGCACATATTCTATGACATTCATTTCCATCTGTTATTTTGCTGGTCTGTTACCTGAATGGTTTATTAACTGGAGACTCATTTTCTTTTTCATTTTTAAATTGTTTTTGTCTGCTCTTTGACTGTCTTGCTTTGCCATTTTGACTGATCCTGAACCCAATGTGCCATGGGTGCAAACCTCTTGCCTCAGCCTCCCGAGTGCTGGGATTGCAGACATACACCACCATGCCAGCTTCATGTTTTTCTTTTAATTTGAGAAAACTGCTAGTGGAAATTTCACTTATAACATAACTTAATTCTGGGTTTTACTTTTGATTACAGCCAGTTAACTCTGATGTTTTCAAAATGAATTTCAAAGGGCATTTATTCAGTTAATTTTGAAAGTCGAAACATAGTGAAACTTGTATCCTACTTGGTAAGCAGCCATCCCTTCGTTTTATCCAAGTTTTCCCATGAAAATGCCAATCGGGAATAAAACTGACAAATATATTCAATCAAAGATGGAATTTTTTTGCTCTTAAGTTGCAAATGGCCTCATTAAAATAAAAGCACTACCTTAGGGATTGCATAAAGCACAGTATTGGTACCTAAATGGTATTTATGACCAAGCTAAATGTAAAGTGAATTAAAATTTAAAGGATTATAGTCAGGTAGGCCACAGACATCTGTAGAGAAATGTCCATTAAGAAGATGAAAGAACCAGCAGTCCCTGGTGACAGGCACATGTCAAGTTAGTGGTCGGCCATACCTATACACTTAGTGCCACAGCGAATGAGAAACACATTGCCAAGGACGAGAGTGCTTAAGAGGGATTTAGTTTACACTAAAAAGGGGGGAAAAACATTGAACTAACATTTTGGAATTCATATCCGTCATTGTCATTAATCTAAAGTAAAGAGAAAGGGAAAAATAAGATGTAGGTTGATAACAGAAATAATCACACATGCGTTTATGTTTACAGTATGTACTCCAGCTCATGATGTATTTATAAAATCAATTGATACAAAAGTATCATTATGGCCATAGTGCTGTGGCCACAAAGAGGTGCTGCTGCTAAGCTGCACACAAAGACCTTGTTTAATAAAAAAAAAATTTAAAAAGTAAAATAGCCTCTAGAGTGGCAATGTACCAGGGATTTTATTCTTTTTAGAATGTGAAAGAGTCACAAAGCCAGTGCCTATTTTTGTCATTTCCATGGACACAAGCTGCCCTAGGCATGCAGTTTGTTCCTGTTGCATCTGCCTTGTCAGAATCCAGCATTCTTCTTAATGGACATCAAATCCTCTTAAATGATGACTCATGGACACAGGAAATCTGGCCTCTTAATTAAAAGGGAATAAGGGCTTCTTTCTTTCATTTTATTCTCTCTCTCTCTCTCTCTCTCTCTCTGGAAACCCCCACACTATTGCTCATATACAATATATTCAGCAAACTGTCTTGAGAAATCATCTTTGGCATTTGATATAGCAAAATGTAGTCGAAGTTTTCAATGGCAAATTTTTTATCTGACATTTGTTTATAATCTAAGTATAAGCATACCCTACTCTATTATTTTAACCACAGTTCAAAGAGAATACTGTTCCTGAAGTTCATAACTGATACTCCTTAAGATCCATGACTCTCAATGCCTCTTTTAAACTAAGAAGACCTTGATAACTAACAATAGCCTGATGTACTCATTAGCCTGCTGGAGCTATTCTCAAATCTGACTTGTGTTCCCACAAATGTTAAAAACAAATAAACAAGCAAATAATCGTGTTGCACCACCCTCCCAAAAAAGAGAGGGATATTTTTCCTTGGAACACTAAGTCTTTCAAAACAAATGTTTTCATCAATACTTCACAAGACATCAAAGGTCTGTTTTGGTGGTCTCATTTAAATCAAAATAATTCAGAGGTGCTTCCTTTGTTCTCCTCAGTCCATAGTCATTTAGATTAACATACTTATTTGGTGGATAAAAATCTGTGAAGTGGAAATAAAATGAGGAAGTTATCTGTGGAATTGCTATTTCCTGGCCTTAAGAACTTCTGGTTTGGCTACACTGGTTTAAAATCCTGTCTTCTCTCTTAATTATTTGTAAAATTTTCACCTGATAATCCTAAATTCTGTGCATGACTTCTAATAGAGATACAAGATGATACAGCTTAAAGATGTACGTGAAGTATCATCTTTAGGGTAGGAACGGGTGCAGAATCAAGGTTGACTCCACTAAGGTGAAATGTGATAGGTAAGTAGATTGGCTATGTATCAAGTAATTCCCATCATACAAGTAGGGGTCTAATAAGAAACAAACTTGGCACATTTCGGTCCCGACCAAAAGAAAAAAGCATTGGCCCAGGATTTACCTGTACAGTGTAAATGAGTCTGATATCTTATGCTTCTAGGAAAACTATTCTACTACTAGATTTCACTCATATTTAAACACCTCTGATGACTCTGCTTTGTGTTCTTGTAAAAGGACATATTACAGAACATTTTTGAGATCTTACATACATCTACATACACTTAGCTTCTGAGTCTTGCCTGCTGTATGTTATTCTCAGTCCCATTACCTAGCTAGTATTAATTCAAGTTACCAATATAATGAATGAATGAAGTATGTGTTTTTCCTTCACTTACAATGCTGCATTGTAACACATTTTAAGCAGCTCTTGACTAAGTAAACAGTGAGCCAAGAGCAAAAGCAAGAAAGAGAGAAAATGTTTACACTCAGAGCCATTCTGAAGTCACAGAGCATGCAGCAGCAGCCTCGTCACTGAAAGGAGGGAGTTCTTTACAGCTGGTGCAGACCAGAAGCCATGCCCAGACACTTCATGCACCACATTATTTCCTCTTAAACAAGCTACTTTTCACACAAGTATATCCTGAATATTTTTGAAAAACTCATTTTTATTAAATGCAAGAATCCTGTGAAATATAAAAATAATGCTGAATACATTTAGAAGTAAAGGGTACTTCTCACTGTGTTTTGGGTATGTCAAACCATGTGTGTCTGATAGAGAAAATTTTGTACACCACAGTACTCCAGTCGCACACTGGACTCTTCAGGGAGTAATCTCCAATGGCTTCGTTAGAGAGATAGTAAATTTGGGCTAACATCAAGTGGTCTAGAGTTTGATTTTGATTTCTCTTCTCTAGAAACTGTAATCTGAAACAGACAACTTGCTTGAAATATAATTCTTTATCATTTTCTATTTAAAATGTGAACGAAAATGAATGTACTGTTACACCTGAAAAGGTTGGCTAGCCATGGAAGGACCTGCACTGTTAATAAAAAGAGTTCAAACCCCTAGCAATGAAGAGTTGTCTCTCAAACATTTCCCTGTAGCTTATTCAGAGGTTTAAACTTAATGTCTATCAGAAAAGAGAAGAAAATTGAAATAAAGTGTTTGTAAATGGGAGGAGAGGAGGGGGTGAAGGGAGGGTAGGGACAAGGGGAAAAAACCAGAACCAATACCTGTCATGTAAAGGTAGAAGATCCCAATAACGAATGCAACTGTACTGTATACCTAAAATGTGCCAATAAATTCAATTTAAAAAAAGAAAAGAGAAGAATTGGTGAAAAGAGGAATTCCAAGAAGGAAGAGGCGCTACACGAAAAATAAATGTCCACGCTAGATCTTCAGATTCAAGATCAAGATGGTCTGATCTTGAGGGTCAGCAGTTCAAGAGATGAGGAGTGTTTGTGAGCTTTTGTACTGAGCTATATCTCTAGCCCTTTTTAAAATTTTTTTGTGACTTTTGCATTTGGTCGATCTAAGTTGCCTGGACTGGGTTTGAGCTTCAGATACCTCTGTCCCACTTTCCCACAGTACTAAGATTACAGGTGTGCACCAGGACACCCAAATTATCATTTCCCACCAATTAAGGGCCTTAGGCATCTATATTATTTTATTCATTCATGTCAAAGAAATGTTAATGCTCTTAGGAGGAGAAATAACATTTTGCATCTATCGAAGTACTGGACGTTTCATCACAGCACAATATATATTTACGGAAAAATGTCATTATATCATATTTCTGTAAATAGAAATATCTAAAAATAAGTACTTCCAATAAAGTAATTATTTCTAAGATTGAATTGGACAAGCAAACATATTCTTAATGAAAATTCGAATGGGATATTTTTCCTGCGATAACAAGAAAAGGCAGTCCTATGTCTATCAGGTTTTCTCACATAGAAAATCTGTAAAAAAATATTAAAATCAAAACAAGGAATGTGTAGAACTATGTAACTATCCAAATGTTTTCCTTCCAAAGCTGTGGCTGTGGATTGACTAGGGCACACCTGGACTTAGCCCCAAGGTTTGAGGTCCATTTCCAGGCCAAAACCCAAGTTTCCAGTTCAGGGCTCTGGGATTCCATTAAGATTTCCCATGAATCAGGCAGGGTTAATTCAGTCTTGAGCAATCAATCACTCTCACTCCATTTTGTGAGTGGTAGTGATTGATGGTTCTCCATTGGTCATGGCTGACCTAAAGGAGGGAAGCAGACCTGAGCACGATGCCTCATGTGTGAGTAGCTTATTTGGAATCAGTCAACTGCAAGGAATTCTGCTGTGTCTTCCCTTCCGCTTCCTGAGGAGAGAGACATATCCTTCAGATCACTCTTATGTTTTCTTTTTTCTGATTTGAACCATTTTTACTTTCTCCATTCCTTCACTTTCAAAACTATCTGTATACCAGCACCTCTGTATTCATTTTCCCAATACTCAAGACTTCACAAGACTTCCATTATTTTCACTTTTTAAATCTCACGTTCTATTCACCAACTCCTCTTCTCTCTCTTCCAAAAACTGGACAGATACAGTATAAGTTGTTCTTCCTCTTACTGCTATTTCATGAACTTATTAGAAAAGAGGAAGAAAATGTAATTTCAGTTGACCCAGCTTCTCTCTGACACTTTTTTTTTTTTCAAGCAGTGAGGTGAGGGAGAAAGAGCTCCATGGTTTTATGAATCACTATGTTTTGCTTGCAGTCTTTCCAGCTGATTATCTTCCATTCTGAGGAAAATTCAGGCTGCATTTTAGAGAACAGTATGCCATTTTGTACATGTAATGATTACGGCCCTTTAGCCCAGAATTACCACTGCCTTTACTGGCTGTACAAGGAAATTCACTTCCACTGCTCTGATTGGAGGCTTTCTGGCACCCTCATGCTGCCCGGGCTCCACTAGCTCCACAGAGATGTTTGTTGTGAGAACTTCCAAAGGGAGGCTAATAATGAGCATAGTTTTCAGAGTTGTTATTTTGCCTCCAAAGTCACAGAAGTTGTGAAAACTGTTATGAAAAATGATTATAAAAATTCTAAAAGTTCACAAATCCAAGGCAAAATGGAAAGATGACCTTTTCATCATTTTGGTAAAGTCAAAAAGGGAGGATCTGTTATTTTCCCGTCTCACAGTGAATCATATGATTCCAAAGAATAACAGCCACATGTATTTAGGAAATTACTGACCAGTTCTGATAAAAGAGAAAACATAAATTCGTTGTTAACAAACATAAAAAGTAGCTAGTGATTGCCTATAGGATTATAAATAAAAGGGTAACCACTGTTCAGCTTGAACATGTATGGTGTATTCATTCAAATTAAGTGGATATAAACATTTATAAGATATGATAAATCTGAGAAAGTTGTTATAAAATGTATAACAAACATGTATGTGGATATATACTTTTAAATATGTTTAGGATGTGTGTGTGTGTGTGTGTGTGTGTGTGTGTGTGTGTGTGTGTGTGTGTGTGTGTGTATGTGTGCATCTGCGCAAGTGTGATAAAATTCAAAGGAGTTAAATATTTGGTTCAAATAAAAATATGAGAGCAGATTCTTTTCTAAATTTAATAAAATTCCTCAGAGGAGGGATATGTTTTCCTTGAAGGTCTTTTTGAGTTGAATTTGAATCACAACCACGGGTAAGTCGTTCTATATTATCTTGTAACTTTCTGGTTTCTGATTATCTGCAGAGGGCAGTGTTTTATGGCTGGTATCTGAGATATCTCCCAAAAGTCTCATGTATTCAGAGTTTGCACTTTTGGAAGGTGATGAGATCATGCAAGTACTGTGCTTGTACATCCAGTGTTGAGTACATAGCTGAATGTGCTATTATTATAGGGCCTGGTCAAAAAAGGAAATTCACTGGAAGCATGAGGTATCATATTATATTGCTGGCTCTGGATCCTTTCTTCCCACTCTTTTTCGCGGTCTTTATAGGTTGAGCAGCTTTCCTCTGCCATGCCTTCTACCATATTCTTTACTTCTTGGAACTAGCCAACTTTGGACAAAACCTTCTAAAGCTGAACTGAAATAAACCTGTCAACTAAGTTGATGGTGTCTGGGACCTTGTCCTTTTGAGGGTAAAGTGACCAATGGAGAAAATTGGTACCGGGAGTGGGACCACCGCTGTGATGTACTTGACCATGCAGTTCATTTGAAACTGGTTTGTGGGAGGGGTTGTAAAAATGTGGAGTTCTGTGAAGCCCTAGAAAGTTGTAAGCAGAGATTAATAGGAGATACTAGTGGATGCTTAGATGACCAGAGCACTGACATGTACTTAGATGGCTAAGGTAAGAATGAGGAATGATGGCAATGAGGACTCTTTTGGAAAAAGAATAGAAGTCATGCATTTTTTCATTCTGTCAAATTTTGTCTATGTCCTAAGATTATATTTTTTCTATATTTCGTCTATGTCCTAAGACTTGGTTGAGGCTAAAAGTGGTTGACCATTGACCTGGCAGAGAAAACTTCATTGCAGCCTAATGTTCCTTTATCATGTTGCATGGCTACTTCTGGCTGCTCTTAGCCAGCTCTACAGTGGGAATAAAGAGCACGAGTTGAGCTGAATAATTTGAAAATTATTCAGCATAGCCAGAGAGGAAGCACCTGTAAAGTTTGGGCCAAGGAGAATATGGTTGCCAAAAAGCATTTAAGAAGAAGCCAAATATGATCCATCAGAAAAGACAAAGCAAGTATGGGCAATAGGAAAAATGCATTGAAGGCACCTTGGGAAATTGCTAGCCCCCCACCCATCATAGATGCTAGAGTATAAGAAAATAAACTCCTTTGAAAGATACTGCTTTGAAAAGAAAGTTCTAGGGTGCCTTACTCATTCAGGGGCAACTAAACAAGTGTATTTGAGTTCCACCTTTCAAACACTAACAGGCAGCCACAGCGATGGTTTAAGTGGGATAGGTCACTACGCCATCTGGAGGCGGGCCTTGTTGTAGAGCTTGCTCTTTGGGCATGCAGAAGGCATGAGATGTGGGGTCATAGTTTCCACCTAGATTTCAGAAGGCCCGGGGGGGGCAGGCATTGTGTCCCTACTGTAAGGCCAGTGCCTGAGGTTGTGAGAGTGAAGTCAGATGCACTAGAGCTAAGAGAAATATGGAAAATCTGCTGAGAAAAACTACCGGAAGTGAGCCAATCAAAGCCAAGAGAGAGTGTGGAAAGTCATACAGCTGGGGCAGCCAATCCTTTTGGAATTCATACCTCTTCACACCTGCACTAGGTGCTACACAGGGAGCTGTGGAGTTTAATGTTTGCCTTGCTGGATTTGGTCTGACTATTTTCTATGCCTCACTCCTCCCTTTTGGAATGGGCATGTTTATTTTGTGTCATGATGTGATGGAAGTATTTAATTATTGCTTTTTATGTTACAGGGGTTTGTAGCTAAGATTTTGCTTTGAATAGCAAAAGAAACTTTAAACGTGGAATTTTCAATGATTATGGAACTGTTACGACTTTCATGGCCCTTGAAGATAGATATCAGATTTTGTAGGATGAGATGGACATGAACCTTTTGAGACCAGAAGCAGAATGCTATGATTTAGATCTAAAATGCTTCATGTATTTAAAATTGGGGTTTCTGATTTATGATTCAATCATGAAGCACTATATTCATTCTCTGATGATTCATAGCTGATTCTGCTGTTTAGAGGTGTGGGCCTGCTCAGAAGAGGTGGGCCGTACTATCTGTGACTTGGAATAATGTGTGTGTGTTTTTTTTTCCCTTGGCTCTTCCCTTCCCTTTACGATTTTTGGCTGCCACGTGTTGAGTTGCTTTCTGCCATTATAACTTGAGATACTGTTTCTGCCTTGGAACCAGCTGACCATGGATTGTACCCTCTAAAACCAGAAGATGCAGTAAACTCCTCCCTTAAGGTGCTGGTGTCAGGCATTTTTGGCCCAATGTTAGAAAAGTGACTAATACAAGCAGTAAAAATATAGCATGTTTACAAAAAATAAGTAAAGAAGCCCAATTGCATTTGCTTCTCTTGATATTTCCAATAAGATTTGGTCAGTTCCACTGTGGGCTTCCTATGTTAGGAGCTGTAGTGGGACAGGATGGGGAGGAAGTGCAGCCAAGGTACTGTAGACTTTTGGCACATAAAGCATCATAAATTTGGCCACCCTCCTGGACTCAGTTCAACAGGGACAAAATTTTCCTAGCTCTGCCTGAGCACAGCCTCCCTGACACCCAGACAAAGCATTTCCCTGAAGGGAGAGACATTTTAAGCAAGCAAAGTAGAGCAAGCAGCCCACCATGGGCTGTCATTTTTCTACTCCTTCAAGGGACACATCACTGCCACAGCAGCAGCAAAATGTGAGCCATTGCTGAACATGAAAATACTACACTACAGGTAGCCCTGTCTCTACTTTCAGTTTGAGGTAAAAGGTCAATTTCTGCCAACGAGAACAAGAGAATGGGAAATAGCATATGAAAGAAGGAATATTTCTCCCATGGTATCTTAAAGGCTATGTTACTCGCTCCCCCATAGAAAAAGACATTGTTACTAATATTCTTATTGAGAAATAAAACCATTTTATTCAATTATAGTCACTAAAACTACATGTGACTTATAGCACAGATAATATCAGGTTCTTAAACAAACATGAAGGAACTATCCAGTGTTTTCTTTATTAATATCTGCACATCAGAATTTGTGTGTTAACATTATTTGGTGAGATTATCGTTAAGCAAAGAATATGTTGGAGAGATATTATTGCTTTAATGCTACGGACAGGCAGATGAGTATCAAGTGTACATAAACATCTGAAAGCAGATAAGAGAATATTGGCCTTGCTCCAAATGAGATGGAAGCAGAGATAGGCAAGAATATTTATCAGAAATGGAGTGGAAAAAAGATCAGGGCCAGGTATGTAGAACCTCCAGGGTTTGCAGTTGCAAGCAAATGAACGGTAAAATTTTAGATGCACATTACTGAAATGCTGCTGTGCTTGGGCAAATAAACAACTAATAAAAATATATGAGAGTTTAAAAGGTAAAGATGTTGTTGATTATTACCTACAAATAAAAGGCAATTGAGCAAATTTTGAACTTTAACCCTTTTATAATCATAAGGAATTTTAAAACAAACACTTGTTTCTGTATCACTGGGCCTAAATCCAGATGGTGGCAAACATGGCAACAGGTTTTCTGCATATGGTGCAGATGATACAGAGTTTCTGAGTAGAATACCTTAAAGTTTGTCCCCACACAGCTGCACCTAATAAACTGTATCATATTTTAGAAAATGTGATCAGAATGCAGTCAAGAATTAGATTGGTGTTCCTTATGTATTCTTTAGCTCACATCATATTGATCAGTGCATGTACACATGTAAAAGATAGGTAATAAATCATTTAGAAAATATTGAAAGAAGTTTCCACTTCCTAAAAAGTGAGAATGTTTGCTCATCTTTTTGGCCTGTTTTTTTTTTTTTTTTTTTTCCCTGGGAAAAATACTTGCATGGGACTTTTAGTTTTAGAACTATTTGGGGATCACCAGGAATATTTTCTGCAGAACTGAAGGGATCACTATGAATTTCATGTGGAGAAGGGAAATATTCTATTTGATCAAGAAAACTGTGATAAGTTTAGCAAAATTTGTTATCAGGAATTGTATCTTTTGTATCCCTTCTGAAAGTCTAAAGATCTCAAATTTACCATACATAGAAAGAAGGCTAGTGGAAGGAATGATCTGGGATAATATTTACCCAGCACAGCCAGGCATGGTGCTCAATGCCTATAACCCTAGCACTTGGGAGGCAGAGGTGGGAGGATCACTGCAAATTTGAGGCTAGCCTGGACTGCACAGGAAGACCCTGCCTCACAAAACAAAATAACAACAACAAAATATATGCCCAACTCACCACTGACTGTGCCAAATACTAGTCAAATAGTGAAATGAAGAGACCTACAGGCCCAAGCCTGATAAAGTCCTCATTGCAAAGTTTTCAGGCCTTCTCAATGTGATTCCAGATTCTTTTCCCATCCAGTGCAAAACTGTGTTCACCAATCAGGAGACTCCAATGAGCCTCAGAGTATGACATTTTTCCTTAGGGTTTCATCACATAGACATGACTGATGAAGTCAATGGCCACATGATTGAACTCAGTCATCAAGTCCCCCTCATACCTCGGAAGGTTGTACTAACAAAATAATCCATATTTCTAATCAGGTAGTTTGCCTTTCCTGTGATCTGTCTCCAATCTGACACTATCTAAGGACTGAGCATGAATCACTTTATTAGTGTAAACTCAAAATAATAATGAGTAACAAAGTTTGTGAGTAACAAAGATATTTGTATTTTTTGGAAAAACCCTAAGGCTTTTAGGAGCTCTGTGGTTGGAACTCTGGATAAAGAACACGTTTTTTGTTGTATGATGTAGACACACAACTCACAAGTTGGTAGGCATGTTTTGTATGACTGTAGGCTAAAGGCTCAAAGAGAGTGAAAACAGGAACCATAAATATAGGAAAATTTTTCCTTACATTTGTACTCACTTTACGGCAAGTATTTGGCAAATCAGTCAATGGTTAGAAAAACAAAATTATTTCAAAATTTACTTCCTTCTTGGTTTTAACACTATTATTACAAGGGGAAGCTTATCAAGCCAAATGTAGTTTCTAAATTTGAGTAGAAAGCCAAATGTGGTAATCATACAAATTTAGTGAGCAGTGTGAGGATTTTACTGTTGTTTAAGCTTCTGATTATCTTTCATAGCTCATTCTTATTTCCATTAAGAGACTGATAATTTTCCTTAAATTCCCATTGCTTATGCATTTTGATCATCCATGAGCTTCATGCGAATTTGTGCTGTAGGTTGTGAGAATATAGGCATTTTGGTAGTAAGTCATAAGCCAGAGGAACTTCAAATAGTGTTTTTAAAAAAAATGATGCACACATTTCCAAAAATTGCAGCTTACCTAAGAAATTCATTTGAAAAGTTGCCCTTGGTGAAAATCTTAGTGCACCCATTTCGACCTGTGCCTACCCTTGAAGCATCCTTCACAAAATTCAGCAAATTCCATCTACTCCAAAACCCATCTGACATTTTACAGATTAAGAGCAAATGCATCACAGATAGATATAGTCATTTTCATTAAGGCAGAAAATGACTATTTAGAATGGTAGAGAATTTGTGGAAAACGTGTTAAGTACAGATCATAAATTGATAATTTTAATCTTTTTGTTTATTTTATATATTTCTACCCTTTCTCTAGCTTCTTTGTGTATCACAAGTAGATTTATCGAATCCTAGATATTTTATATTTTATGGAATTAGTTCATAATCCTTATTCTTTATTTAACTTTACAAATAAAACTCTCTAGATACCGAGATGTGTGAGAGGGAAGATTTTTCAGATCTCTGTCATCTGCCGAATGATTTGAGGATGGAAGTAACTGAACAAATTGGGTTTGGTTCTGATGTGCATGTGATTCCTTCAGTTGAATCTCTTATCATTTTTAAAAACTTTTATGAATAGTCAAATAACTGGTTATTTTCACAAGAAAATTGAGAAACAGTATGTGGAGAACTAGGGAAAAAATGTTGGTATTTGCCTTCTTGATTTTATAATATCAACCTGGCTTATTTTTCTCATTTTACCCTAATAAATAGAACTGAATTTTATTTCAAAAGAAAGGTGTTTGTGAGGTCTGCAGTTTTTGTCTGAAATACTTAAGTGCTTAGATACTTAAGAGTGCAAAATTACAAATGTATAGCATTAAAGAAAAGCTATTTTAATTAATACAAAGCTGCACTGGGGTCTGGTAGCTCTTAGATGCTCCAGCAGTAACTACAGAGATTCTGTTTGTCCATTGTCTAAACACGTAGATTTCTTTATCTGATTTTAATTTTGTAACTTAATATAAAGTACACTTTGGAAATGTTCATAATTACTTTGGATAATGTAATCAGATTATTAAATAATAAATAAAATGTAGTAAAAATAATTATAAGAGCTCTTGTTCTATCATCTTTGTTCATTTATTATCTGGTACTCTATATTATATAATATATAATTGTTTTATAGCAAATTATTAGAATACTCGATGTTATTAGTTGTTGTTGTCTTAAATCCAACTATTTTAAAATCAAGATGAGCATTAGTGTAAATGGAATATACTGAATTGAATTTTCTCTTAGATTACATTTAGTCTAAGGAGGGTGATTTTATAAGAATGGTTACTCAATTCTCCCATAGACTAAGGCTAGTGTCATCCATTATAATTAGAATACACTAGCAGAATAATATATATTTTGACATTTAAGGAAATAATAATCCTAGACCAACAGAAGACCTCCTATTAGACATTGTATGGGATTTATTTTAGTGATTTAATAGTATAGTTTTTAATAAGCATACTGACATAATAAACAGGTAATTTTAAATGTTGCATAATCTTAGCTCTATTGAGTTTTTTTTCTTTATTGGCACGTTTTACGTATACAATACAGTTACATTTACATTGGGATCTTGTACATTTACATGACTTATTTTGCATGTTCTTATTTTTTCACCATTGCCCTGACTCCCTTAACCCCCTCCACCCTTCCCTATTTACAAAGACTTGGTTTCCATTTTTTTTCTTTTCTCTTATTTTTTTTCTGTTCCCTTCATACCTTTCTCCTACCTCTCGCACTTCCCCTACACCTTTAGACCTTTTTTCTTATTACATAATATCAATTATATATTTTGATTCTTATTTACACTTTTAGTTTATCACACCGGAGAGAATATTTGGTATTTACACATGTGTGTCCTATTAATTTCACTTAAGAGTATGTCATCAGTGTGCTTGCACTTAGCTACAAATGTTTCTAATTTATCATTCTTTATGGCTGAGTAGTACTCCATCTTATTAAAAATAAAACCACATCTTCTTTATCCATTCTCCAGTTGATGGGCAATTGGGCTGTTTCCAAGCTGTAGCTGTTACAAACTGTACCGCTATGAACATGGGTGAGCATGTATCACTGTGGTATGATTCTTTTAATTCTTTTGGGAAGATACCCAGCAGGGGAATAGCTGGGTTAAATGGGACTTCTGATCATAGTTGGTTAAGGTATCATATTGATCTCCACCATGGTTGCACCAGTCTGCACTCCCACCAACAATGGAGAAGGGCTCCTTTCTCTGCACAACCACACCAACATTTGTTATTGATTGATTTCTTAATAGCAACCATTCTTTCTGGGGTCAGGTGGAATTTTGGTGCTGTTTTCATCTACATCTCTCGGATGACCAAGTACTATTGAGTTTTGAGGTTAGATAATTGTTGAAGGCTATCTTGTGCCTTATAGGATGGTTAGCAACATCCCTGCTTCTATGTGCGCGCACACACATAGCCACTAGATGTGCAAACCAGAATTGTCTCCAGCATCACAACATGTCCTTTATGAGAAAACTCATTTCTAGATGAGAATCACTTTCTACTAGATGCTTGGAAATAAACTTTACACTAACCATTTTAATGCCTTTCTCCTAGGTTTTACTTTATTAACTGACTCAGTAAGAACAATTCTTTCTAACATGTGAAGCCCATTTAGCTCCAACTAAGTGATGTGTCTCAAATTCCAAATATATACCATCTAAATTAATTCATTATATTGTATAAACCTAATAAACACTGCATTAACCAAAGGTTCAGATTAGTTTATAGTACCTTTTAGCCCTCTATCAATCAGGTCTAATTAGTATCTCTTAGTCTAAACAAAGCTTTGGAAACTATGTTATAATTTGTCTAACAAAGAAATATGAGTGAGTCAAAATGTTAATTCTGTTGTGCTTCAGCATGTTTACCCACTAGTCAATCTTGACTATTATCAGATATAGTAATTGGCTAGCTGTGTAGCTGCAATTTTTCCAACAAAAACTAAAACAGTTATTGTTAAGGGAATATCTTTAACAAGGGTGTACTGGGAGTTCAATGAAATGTGTCATTTCTACTGACATCAGTGGTTGGATGACATCGTGAGAATGTGAATGAAATTGGGAGAGAGTTCCGAGAGTGGTCAAATGAAAAGCAGAAATTATTATTTTTCTCGGCTTCCCTTCTTTTCATATCCAAAACAAGAGCCTGAGGTCATCTCTCTGTTTCTCAGCAGCAATTAATCCATCCTGTTTTCTGCATATCTTCACCAGCCTTCTATCTTTTCAAGTAACTCTAAACTTTTGTCTTGAGTCTAAATGCCTACATAGTCCATCTGCCAAAAGATACTTACATGTCTATACTACTTTTTATAATTGTTCTATCAAGTCTGTTTTCTAACTTCCTCTATTACTAACTTTAATATTATCAGCATTCAAATTCCAAAGCACAGAGCTACTTGTTTATTTACCAGATAGTCCATTTGACTTTAAAACAATAACAAACAAGACTCAAATAATTTATTTCTCAGCTCCAGTTTTTCGAAGATAAAAGTATAGTGGGACCAGAGTAGACCTTATGGATCATCCACTAGACCTTTCTATGAATGGAATGCCCAAACAGGATGCTCAAAATTAAACAGAACTGAAATCAAATTCTAACTTGAGATTGCATGATGGGTGTGATGTTGAATAAGTTCTTAAGTTTGCTGAATTTCCACATAGCTTATTAAAATGAGAATTATGATTTCTACTTTATAAAAATTTACAATGTGTTATCTTTTCTGACTCATAGCATCTTGTGGTGCTTAAGCTTAATTGTCAACTTGACTGCACGGAGAGATGTCTGTGGAGGTGAGTGTCTGGTAGGGGCACTGCACTCCTCCTTAGATTCATCACTGATGTTGACAGCTGAGTGTGCCAGCAGGAGGTGATTTGGGTGGCAGTGAGGCACTGGGGTGCCCTTGAGGACAGATTGGTGCTCATTGCAATCTCTGTTTCCTGTACATCATGTAATGAGCAGGTCTGTTGCATCATGCTCATCCATCATGTTATTCCTGCCTTGGAGCAGCTGACCATGGACTGAAACCATGAGGCAATTAAACCATTTTTTCCTGAATGTGTGTGTGTGTATATATAT
>NW_022900941.1:27331458-27357542 GCF_012274545.1 Fukomys damarensis | reverse complement strand
TATATATATATCAAGTACTTTGTCCCGATAATAAGAAAACTGATTAATACACATATAATCAATAAAAGTTGATGTGCCCATTATTCCTTTTGGAATAAGGTCTACGGCAAACCTCTGTAATTGGGATTCCTTATTCTTATTAAAGAAAGTATATTTAAATTAAAGTACTTGATTAAGTAAGATATGCTCCAGTTAAGAGTACAAACCCTAAAATTATATTCAATGAAAAGTAAACTTTCCATGAACAACTACTCCTCATTTTCGGTGTAACCAACTAGAGCCATTCCACAGACGCACAGATGCCCACGCACTACTTCTTCACAAGACACATCGCACTCGTGCACGCTCTCCTGTGCCTGAATTACCTTGAAACCAATACAAATGTTTGAAGGCTTTTGTTTTCATTCTATTATTTTCTTATAATTTAAAAATATTATTTCAGTAAGTTTCTAAGGCTTGAAAAGTATTTTCTTATTTTATTTGTGTTACAGAAAAAAAGGCTAAGTAAAGCTTGTACAAGATGAGGAGACTAATACAGCAGTATGTTTCCAACTATAAAAAAAGAATCCCCGCTGTAACGTGTCCAGGTATTATGTGCTCTTGGTACCTGGCTCATAAGAGATACTATGGACACTGATGTAGCCAACAGTGGTCACAAAATACACCCCTGAGTGATCCACTATATTTGAATTGAAATCTTCAATTTCTTTCTCCAAAGCCTCTCTACTTTGCATCTCTCTTCAAAATTAACAGTGTCCCTACAGTCCTGTTGGAAAGATGCCAAAAATCAGCCCTGGCTATTTCTTTATGTCAAAAGTAGTTCAAAAGTAAAACTCAATGTGTTACTTGAATTACTTTTGTGTGATGTTTAAGATATGATTCTGTTTTATCCTTTAGTTTTATAAACTAAAGTTTTGCTTAAGTCAAAAGTAGAAAAGGGTACAAACAGGTCACTACAGGGAATTTTAAAAAAAATTTAAGCTGTCACTGGTGATTTTAAATTTATTCACCATGGGAGAGCTTTAATAACTGGATTGCTTTGTTGATCCCATGACCGTGTTTGCACTGTTCTTTCTTCTGAATACCTAGGCAAGGTTCTTTCATCTTACTCACACATTGCTCAGTCTTGGATCGATGCCAAATTCCCCACCTTCATGAATGATTAACTCATGTAGCCTGTTGCTAATAATGTGGGCACTTGATGGTAGATGATATTTATTTTGGACCCAGTGAACACAGGATCTGTATGTCTGAGCAGGGTGTAATGGCACATAGTGTGTGTGGCCACACTTTCCAGGAAAGAGACGGAAACTCAAGTCCTCAGGTAGCCCCTTGTCACCCCTTTGCACTGTCGTAGAAAGGGAGATTCATTCACAAGCTACCTCCAACTCAGCCTTGTCATTGTGATTCGTCACACTTATCCTTTGTCCTTTCATGTGCTCTATCTCACTGATGTCTCTGCACAACAGGCTGGTGCCACAGGGTATACGTCTACAACAAAGATCTCAAACATAGTTTAAAAGGAAACACCATAAAAGAAAAAAATAATGGTCGCAGTTGTTACTAGAGCCTGGTTCCCACAATCCCGGCAGTTTTCCAATTTCAACCACAGTTGAGTTACAAGGGCAGCTAACAGCTCAGCAGTCCAGGTATGATTATGTGTAATCCCACCATGGTGCTATCTTTCTTCTTCTTCTTCTTCTTTTTTATTAGCAGGGCCCTCCTACCTAACCTTCTAAACTAACAGATATAAGAAGAGTTTCTTTCTCTTCCCTTAGTTCACTGGTAAAATCTGTAAAGGGCAGAGGGAGTAGATGACTGGCTGCCAGAAGGACTCGTGCCCCCACCCATCTTGGGGGCCCACAAAATATTCATCTGTGCCTTCATCATAAATCCATTCTAATTAAGTCTGACCATACCTATCAAAGCTGAATTGTTCTTGAATATGTGACCTACAATAGTGTGAAACTTACCTTGAGAATGTATAGGAATTCACGTCCTCAGAAGCCCACACCTAGGGCTCACAGTTGGCAAATTTGTTGTGGGTTGTAGAGTATGTATTTAACAAACATTGCAGATGGCAGTGTTTTATTGCTTGGCTTGACAATGTCTGACTGTATTATAGTAATTTTTCAGGGTATACACAAATGTTTTAGTTAACTTTTCAGTGCTGTGAAAAAAATAACTGAGAAAGTTAACTTAAGAGAGAAAAATATTTATTTTTTGTTTCTCATTTAAGAGATATCAAGCCATATCCCATTAGGCCCACTGCTTTGGGCCCAAAGTAAGGAAGAAACATCATGGATGTAGGAACATGGGAAGGAATATTGTTCATCTCATGGCTGCTAGGAAGCAGAGACAGAAAAGGGAAAAAGCATAAAGAGAAAGGGGTGGAGATAAGATACACCATACAAAGATATACCCCGATGCACCTATTTTCTTCAACTAGTCCTCACCTCCTGACAGTCCACTGAAGTAATGAATTTATTGATGAATTGATCCACTTGATGAAGTAAGGATCCTCACAATCCATTAAATTCCCCAAATATTATGAGCCGGCAACCAAACCATCAACACAATAGCCTTTGAGGAAACATTTTGGAGACCCAATCATAACAGCCTATAATCCTGGAAATACATAGATCTAGGAAAATCAGTTAGTGGCCTTGGGTAGGGAACAGGGTGAGGGTGAAAGGAATATGTCATATGTGAAATAGTTAAAATGTACTAAGGGATGTGCTAGTCACTGTATACTTTTAAACACATTTACTTATCACAAAATACTTAGAGTTTATGACTATGTTTAATAATGAGGGGAAAGACATAGCTATTATGTTTTCTGCCTTAAGTTTTCATATTGTTCCCACTCAGTTGTAAAATTTCACCAGTGCAATGATATGGCATCTGTAGTTGTGTGTGTGTGTTTGTGTGTGTCTATGTCTGTGTGTCTGTGTTTGTATGTGAGAGAGAGAGCATGTGTGCAAAACTGGTTCACTACATATGTCATTAGGTCTTTTTGTCAGTAACATAAACTACTACAAATTTAAAAGCTCAAACTGACACATGTTTATTTTCTCACAGTTATAAAGATCAGAGGTTGAATGAGTCTGACTAATTTTGCTTTAAATCTCAAAATGTGTCATGGTTAGATCTAAAATATCACCCAAAGTCTAATGTACAGTGGGCTTGGTCAGAAACAGAGGGATCACTGAAGGTGTGACATAGGAGCGAATTCTCATCTCTGGCTTCACTCTTCTCTCTCTGCTTGCTGGACACCATTTGGTGAATGGATTTTATCCACCATTCCCTCTCTGCCTCAGTACCAGCAGAATGGTCTGAAAGCACTGAAACTATAGAGACCTTCTCCTCCTTTAATTTTCAGCTTCGGGTATTTGGGTATTTTGTCCAAGAGAGACCCAAGGCAAAATATCAAGTGTCAGCTTGCCTTCAATTTTATCTAGGGGCCCTAGGAACAGAGTTGGTGGAATCTGCTTATGTGTAGAATTCAGTTCCTTGTGGTTGAAGAACCAAGGAAAGCAGGACAACGGAGATAAAATAGAAACCAAGATAGATTATGTAAAGATACAAACTTCCAGCAATGAATTATTATTGTATACATTAAATGTACCAATAAAATTAATAAAAGTTAAAAAAAAAAGACCAGGGCCCCCAATTCCTGACTGTATCAGCTAGGAGCTTCTCAATATTATAAACATTAGGACAAGGCATAAAGTATTTCTATTCTACTCAGATGGCAAGACTCTTGCTTACTACACAAAGTCAAATTTGGCATGCTGCTGGTAATCCCAGCACTCTTTGAGGGAAAAAAGATGGCAAGATTGAGAGTTTCAGTTAAGCATTGGCAACTTAATGATTTAGTGAAACCTTGTTTAAAAAAGAAATACGAAAGAACTGAGGATATAGCTCAGTGCAAAGGCCATTACTTCAAAAACTAGTTAAGTCCTGTTTATGCTTTGAGTCTCTGACTTTCTATTCTGTCACATGTTTTCTACCTCCAGCCAAAGAAAGTTCTCTAAATTCTCATGTCATTAAATAGGGCCCTTAAGAGAAAGTCTTCTATTTTAAGGTCAAGAGTTCAGTAACCTTAACTGTATCCTCAAACTCCATTTTTCCTTATATAAGCAGGGGAAGGCATCAGAAAATAAAGATGGGAACCAAAGTTCTGCTTACAATAGCATCACATATAAACTTTTTCCATCCAGATTCTTTCTGCCATCTTTCCGTTAATAATTTCAAGAGATAATGCCAGATTCCTAAATGCAAATTTCAAGTACAATGGTCTCGTACTAGGTTCATAATAAATATTTTAATAATACATTTTTTTTTTACTAGCTGAACAAATAATGCAAATTAATTTAGAAAGAAAGAGTAAGCCTGAGAAGTAAAAAGAATTAAGGCTAGATGGCTTTAGTTCTCAAACCCAGTTTTCTAGTTTGTTTTCCATCACACCCTTTACGGAATTTTCTTTTGTTCTTTGAAATGCATTATCAAAGAGAGTAAAGCAGGTAGAAATTTATTCTCCTTAATAACCTCCAAAGACACTTTCTCCTGCCATCCTTGACCTTTCACCTTTCCCCTTTATTTAACATTTTATAACACGATTTCAGCCAGGGCTGGGTAAATGGCTGGAAATATAACCTTGCCTTCTGTAGAAGGAGTAAATATCCTCTGAAAGTAAGGCAAGATTGCTCTTGAAGAACGGACAGTGAACCGATATAACCCAGTCATCAGACCAGAGGGTTCATGGCCCTACATGAGGTTTAAACTAAGAGGAATGCTGCGGAAAGAAGCCTAGGGGTAGTCTGAAAAAACATTGCAGCACACGAATTCAGTAGCTGGTAGTGGTGCCACAGCAGGCATTGAGGGGAAGAGGTGCAGCAGCTTTCACGCACAAAGACCTCTCTGATATGTTCGTGTGTAGACTCGGCTCACATTCGTACATAGTTGTTGATTTTGAAGTGGAAAACCCAAGGGAAAACTCCAAAGGCTCATTGAGAATGATAGTTTAACATGAATTAATACTCAAGAAGTGGATGGACAGATCATTTCCTATGGTAAGAACATGTTTCTTAATCTCTCCCTAAAGTTCATGCTCCCCTTTCTTCCTACAAGCATGCAGTTTTCAGTGATAACATTTTTTTTTGCTTGCATGTATCTCCTTAATTTACCCTAAAGTAATTGAATCCATTCTTATAACAATCAGTGTTTCTGCCTATGTCTGCAGCAGTTCTCATCCTCCTAAGGCTGGACATAAGCAAACTTCAAGTTTCAGTCAGCCAGAGAATTTTCAACTCTGAATGGCTAGTACAATGGCATCCTGCTTTAGCTATTAAGCGCCGGAACTCTACATCCTATCAAATGTTCCTTGGCCTCGACACAGTGTTTTGGGCATTATATTCAACCTACTATTAATTTGTTTGTATAAAATGGGCTTGAAACTTGATTTAAGACTTCAAGCTACTATTTTATCAATGATCTTGTTTTCTTATTGAACATACTAAGCTCCTAAGTCTAACACCCATAAGAAGTTAAAATTACTTTCTTTTAGCAATCACTATTCTTTTTTAAAAAAAAAATAATTCATTTTGGTACTGGTGATCAAAATCAGAACCTTCCATTTCCCAGGCAGTTATGGCATCACTGAGCTAAATCCTTGGTCCTAGCAATTACTATTGATCGATATTGAATTACCTGTGATCAGAAGAGCTACATACACATGTTATCCATGGTTTTTGAAAATGTTGAAGAAGATGATGAGTTCCCCTAGTTAGTTCCATGAGCACACATATTTTCTCTCTTATTTTCTAAATAGATAAAGGTGTAAATTTTCTTTAAACTTGGATAGCTAGTAGTAGTGGAATTTCTTTTAATATATTGTTTTTCTTTGAAAGCTTTATTTTTTTTCCAACTAGCAATACAAATCTACTCCATTTTCATTACTTTAGTGGGAAAAGGCTTATTATAGAAAAAAATGGATAATGGCAAAACTAAGAAAAGCAATTAGCTTTGTGTAAAACACAATGTACCATAGTAGTGTATACACACTCTAAATAAGGCTTTTTAGTTTAGAGCAACCAAAACACTTATGCCAACCTAAAAATAACTTTCTTCTCATTACTCTGAGTCCATAGTCAGTAACACCTAGAAGGAAAGAAAAAACAACCCATAAATGGTTTCATAGAAGTCCTGCAGAGAAGTTGAATTGTATGTTTTTAATTATATGCATTAATGTCTTTTAGAAAAAGTGCCCAATAACAACTCTTTTTTTAAAGGTAGTAATACTCCAAAATAAGTTCCAAGATTATCATTTAACCATGCATTACATGGGAGTCTTTTGAAGCAATGGAACATTTTCTAATTATCCAGAAAATACTTTAAGAGAACATGCAAAGTTTGCTCTTGACTTTTGTTCTTTGGGGTGGTGCTGTGAATAGCTTTACCCCATATAATGAATGGTAGGAAATATTCCTGTTTCTTTTGTCATAAGTAAATAAAGAATTAAGGATAATTATTACACACTGGAGAATGAGCAGGACCTACTTGTGATTTAAGTGCCATGTGTAAGGTCCGTGTAACACTATACATATTTCTCAAGCCCTGGTCTTTTCAGAATGTGATAAATTAAGGTTTCATTCCTTCCAAACAATTTATTTTCTCCTCTTTAAATTTAATACCAGTTTAGAAAATTTAATACAAGTTTATAAAATTCTTTAAAATCTCATTTATCATTTTCATTGTAATGGAAAATGCTCATAGATTATATGCAAACTGAAAGTCAACTAATGTTGACTGTGTAGCACATTTCAAAGGTAATTTAAGAGGGTGCATCACTGCCAGGCCGGTATGGTTCATACCAATGGTTAATTCTGACAAATTAAAAGTTCAGGAAAAGATACTAGTTATCTGAAGGATAAGGAAGGTGAAACTTTTATAGTTATGAGGAAACCGAAGAAGAAGTAGGTAATATTTCAACTAATTCAAATTGCACCACGTGGTAACTCTAACTTGGGTACTAAGACTCAGTCTCACCTGTTACTGGGATGTAGAATAAATTTAATTATATTTAACTTTAATTAAATTTAATTTACTCACAAATAAAACCAATTTAATTTTCTTTCTTTTAACGCAATACTTTTGCAAGCATAGAGACTTTCATCCTGCATGTGTATATACAAAAGCCCTTCATGAAAATGTAGTAATCAGAGTCTTGACTAAAATCTTTGCTTTGTGAAAGGAATTACACTGCCTCATTGACATCTATCAAATTTAAAATCCACATATCTTTTATCAGTTGTATAAAATCTTGAAATTTTGTAATTCCTATGAAACTGAAAGAAACTTTCTGTAAATCCCCTTTACCATTGATGAAAACATTAATTCATTCAAGGAATGATATTTTCTTTTACTTAGAAAGATCCCATTATGAGAATCTCAGTCTACATAGTCTTAGGATTGGATCTGTAAGTTTCATTCTCACTCTTAAATGATCCATAGGTGCTGGAAAAGCATGTCTTGGCATCATCCTCCAGTTGACCCCTGGCTTTGGTTGTTCGCTTGCCCTAGATTATACATGGAATACTATGGCACTTTAGGATGGAATCAGTTCTGGTCAGAAGAATATTACAAGTGACAGACTCTGTCTTTCCTCACTCTATCTGATACTCTACACTGGCTCCAAAGACCACATATAAATCCAGCTGGGTAGAGATTCTTTTGCTCCCAGTAGACACACTTAGGCTTTTGCCACACTGCATCTTATGACTTTCTCACAAGGCATTTCAAGCCTTCTTAATTTGACATATGCATAAAATCCTGGAGAAATTAGAATTTTAAGAGAAATCTCTTTGTTTTTCTGTTTGACTCTAGAATTTCTAGTTGTGGTCATGGGAAAGACAAGAGACTTCCTAAAACTCAGGAAAACAGGAAGAGAATGAAATTCCCACAACTTCATAATGATTGCCTACAAAATAGTTACAGTTATATGTAAAGGTAAAATAATTAACATTTCCCATGAGATTTAAAATAAAGTAAAGCTACACATTCATTATTTTTTCCAGTATAATACTGGAATTCAATTAAGTACAATCAGTTTCTCACCCCCAAAAACAAGATTTAATGGATCAAGGAAGATGGAATACAATATTTCCTGTTTGCAGGACCTCTCAAGAAATCTGATGAACATCTTACACTAACATGTGAGTTCAGCAGGCTCACAAGATATAAGATCAATTTTCAAAAATCGATTGTTTCCATATACTAACATAAATATATGAATAGCAAAATTCAAAATGTAATAATAATTATAGCTACACAATAAACTGTGCAAAATATTTCAGTCTACATCTAACAAAACATGTTCTACATTTTTAGGTGAAAACTGAAAACCACAGGTGAAGAAAGTTAAAGCCCTTCTACACAAATGGGGAGAAACATATTCATTTTTTGGAAAACTTACAAAGCTAAGATTTCCCCAGTAAAGTTGAATACATTTTCTATCAAAACACCAGAAAAGATTTTTATAAATATTGGAAAAATTATTCTTAACTTTATAGAGAGAGGACTAAAGTTGCTGAAAAGTTTTCAAAAATGGGATTAAAGTTAGAAAAATCAATCTACTTAATTTTAAAGTTTATTACACAGCAAATAATAATATGTGATACTAGTAGACTGATGGACTTGGATTCATCTCTCTTGTGTATCCCATAAAATAATTGTGTTAATATTCTTTAAAATATTTTATATGTTAAATTATAATGCATCCTACATCTCCTATTCCTTGGACACACATTGTGATTCTCAATTTCATCACTTTTCCCTGTTGTTGAGTCACAGACTTCATTTGCTACGAATTTTTAGTCTGAAGGTTGTAATTAGGGTCTTTTGTATTGTCATCTTCATAATTTTACAAACCCAAAAAATCTTCAAATTTCCTCTTCCTTAAACTTGGAAATTGAAACCCATGTTTCCTCAAGCCATGAGGTCCTAAGTTATACAACATTAAAATAACAACAACATTGAAAATTTGTTCAATTTTCTACCTCCAGCTGACATCTAGGCACTTTACTTCATGAGGAAACTCTACCAGATACTTGTTCTTACTCTTTTCCCACCATGGATATTTCAGCTGTGTAGAGCCCTTCGTTAGCTTAGACTCTTTACAACAAAATTATCTTCCCGAGATAAGTCTAAGATTTTTTTTTTTTTTGTACTAAAAAGGGAGTTCTCTCAGCTGCTGCAGTCCTGTTTTCCTTCTGGTTTGGATCTTTCCATTGATATCAAATCCACTGTGAGATCTCCCATCTCAAAAAGCCATTTGTGTTTTCCACTTTATCACTAATCATCAATGCTCAAAACAAACAAAGTTCAACACAGTCAAATACCATCTCAAATTGTTCCGCATTTCTGTTGTCAGGTGACTGTGACACTTTCATTCTCAACAGAAAGCAGAATATGGAAAAGTACCCCACACCCTTTGACACAGTCCCTTTCCTTTAATCCTAGTAGGACAGAGGTTATAAAGTATTATTGCCTTGGGCCTCCAAAATCTTTCGGAGATCCAAATGAAAGAGCTCTTTCAGCCTGTAGTCAGTCTCTGAAATCTCCCCTTACCTCTTCCCTGGGAGCCAGGCAGAAGGCCAACAGAGCCAAAGGACAATATCAGTGACCAATCCTCAAATGCACACAGATTCACAATTTCCCCTTTCCTCTAACACTCACCCATTGTCCGTGGAACACACTTGGGTGCCTCTTGGGAGTTATTTTTCTTTATATTGTATATTCCAGTAGAGATTAAGGAAGGGCATTTAAGGTTGAGTCTTAAATTTCACTTTAGTTGGTGGAAAGAATGTGAGTTGAATTGGAGGTTAACATAATTTGTCTCTGTCATAAAAGTTTGAATGAAAGCTGGAGACCTCACAGGTGAACCAAGGTCAGACCAGACCAGGCAGTTTTCAAATCAAATTTCAGCCTTGGAACTCTGTAATGTCCAGCAAATTACCATGAAGATCTTCAGAATATAAAGTATTTAGAATCAGAGTGTGATACTGTTTCAACAATAGCTGCTTGCTCTCTACCAAATATTTTTGTCGTAGTTACTTTTCTTATTGCGGAGACAAAATACCCAACACCCACAAGTTAAGGGAGAAAACATTTATTTAGCTCACAGTTTGTAGAGGCTTCAGTCCATAATCGGCTGGTTGAAAGGGCAGGGCGGTGTGGCAGAGGGGCCTTGTAAAGGACAAACAGTTCATGGTGGCGGTAGCAAAAGTAACAAAGGACCTTAGCAACATCTTCCTGCCCCTTTTGTCTTACCCAGGATACTTTGGGCAGTTTGCACTCACACCTTATCCTAGTGCCCTTGAGCCTAATACTGCACCATGAATCAATCCCAGCCTTGCACAGTCTAGATTCAACCACCTCTGAAAAAGCCCAACCTATGACTACATGAGGTTTTGGGGGGACGTCTAGACACAGGCCATAACAATGCTGTAATAGGGACCATCTCTTCATAAAGTATTAGAAAACAGAAGAGAAAAATAATATTTAATAGGATGCTATGTACTAAGTAGCACATATATCAATCTTTATAGAGCCCCTGTTACATATAAGAAAAGCAAAACAAGATACAAGGATGAAATACTACTGAACACATGACCTTGGTCTTTGCTCAATCATTATATTTATTTATTTTATTTTTTTATTTTTTGTTGCCTGGGATCAAACTCAGGACTTTACGCTTGCGAGGCAGGTAACAGAAGCACTGAGCTAAATCCCCGGCCCCTTAATCATTATATTTAATCTCCAGAACTAACCACTCACAGAAGATTGCTGACACTTTCCATTGTGCAGTATAAAATGAATTTCCCTTCAGATGGATAGTACTTCTCTTTATATGGTTTATAAGTTAAAAGTTTTATTTTTAGCAAAGCTCCAAATAGAAGAGATCTCAAAATAATGTTTTTAGATTCAAATAAATCATTATAGATGATTATATTTGGGAATATTTTTATATTAGATGTATAAGTGTGCATATTGTATCTACATTGTAAATCCAATTTTTACATATCTAGTTCACTCGAATCAAATGTGCTACACTAGAAGAAAAAATGAGTGTAAAATTTGTAAATACTAAACATTTAAACATATATTACTATGTTTTTGTTATTATATTTTAAGGGTTAGAAAATATTTAAAAATTTAGGATTAAGATACAGTTAAAGAACTGTTTGAAAGATATTTTCTATTATAAAATGACCATCTTACTCTAATCAGTTGCTATCATTATGAACAAAGAAAGAAACAAATACTAGTGAAGATATGGGAAAAAAGTGACCCTAGTTTACTCTACTGTTGGTTTGAATGAAAATTTGTACACCCCCAATGGAAATCAGTATGGAGATGACTGAAAAAACTAAAGAAAGAAATTCCACTCTTCTGGATATATTCTTGAAAGAGTTAAAGATACCATGTAGTGATAGATCTATGCCAATATTTATGGCAGTCAAATTCATAATAGTTGAATGTTGCAAACAATCTTGGTGCCCCTCAACAGATGAATGGTTAAAGAAAATGTTAAATAAATAAATATATATTATAATGGAATACTATTCAGCCATGAAGAATAAAATTATGTAATTTTCAGGAGAATAAATGTAATTTAAAACCACAATGTTAAATGCAATAAGTCAGAAATAACATGATTTTTCTCATATGAAAAACATAAAATATAAAAAAATAAACTTAAATTTGAAGAGAGATTGTAGGAAACAAAAAGACAAATTTGCGGGGATGGTAAAATATATAGGAAGAAGAGGGTGATGGGGGTGGAATCAGGTTGTGAACTTCCACAAATAAAATAAAAATATCAACTATCATGATATTATATTATTAGCTAGATGAATGAGAGAACCATGGATACTATTATTTCACAGTTCATGGTGTTACTATCTTGTTCTATTTTAACAGGTATGAATTTCTTATTCATGCTTCACTTTCCAAAGTGTGTTTTCATCATTAAAATATTCATAAATGGCACTTGGCAACATTTTTCCTGTTTCAGGAATCACTTGTTTCTCTTTGCCAAATATTCTTTGTTATACAAAATCAAATCTTACTGAGCACTAATTTGCAAAGCCAGTGAGAAATCAAGTAGTAATTTGAGAGGAGCGTGTGCTATTACTTCTAAATTGAGTGATGTCAGAACTTGGAACTTTCACCATTCAAGCGGATAAAGGAAGATAGAAAGCTTCCCTAGTTGTTCATGCATTAGTTCTTCTTTTTATTATAATTCTTTGGGCTTATAACACTGCCGCCCATTACTACAGATGATAGTTGCCTCAGATTTCCTTTTCACAATAGTTCTTTCTCTCTCACAGGAGTTCATCCACAGTGATACATGACTCTGTGTCTCTAAGACAGGAGTGTTATGCCAAACACCGACAAACACATACTAGAAACTAGATTCAGTTGTAGGACCCGATAAACTGCAACACACAATTTTCTTTGCTTTTTTTCAGCTTTAATTGAGTTTATTGGTACATTTTAGGGATACAGTACAGTTACATTCATTGTTGGGATCTTGTACCTCTACATGACAAGTCTTGATTCTCATTTTTTCCCCTTACCTCTGCCCTCCCTTCACACCCTCCTCCCCTCCCCATCTACAAACACTTTATTTTCATCTTTTCATTCTCTCACATTTTTTTCTTTTCCCTTTTTACTCTTCCCCTACCCATCGCACCTTCCCTACACCTTTAGCTCCTTTCTTCCCATTTCTAAATGTCAGTTATCTTATTAGGATCTTATGCATTGTTGCAGATTATTTATACCAGGGAAACTATTCAGTATTTACACATGTGTGACTTATTTATTTCACTTAGGAGTATATCTTCAATATGTATCCAAAGACCCCGGAGGGGGTCTCTTCAGCAACACACAATTTTCTAGGTCAAGAAATCTATACTCTTAGGGTGAACATATTTAAGACTGAAATACTAATTATAAATAAAAAGTATTTGTAATTATTTGTAAAAACAAATAATTATTTAGAATGACGAAAGAATTCCTAACAGATTATAAATTGGAAAATAAAAGCCAAATTCATGGACCAAACCCATAATATCCAATAAAACAAAATAGTTCTTTTATTTAACTGCCAGACCCACCTCTTTTATAACAGTAATGCTTTTACCCTCATATTTTTGGCCAAATTCTTTTACATGAACATACAATAATAATTTAGTAACATTTTGTATTATTTTCAAAAGATGATCAGGTCTTTGTCAAGAATAGTTGACAACAAATGTATTTCTCATCCAATTTCATTATTACTTCGTGATGTACAACTTCTTGTTTTCTTAGTCAGCTGGACACAGCGCACAACACTCACAATTTAAAGAGAAGGGTGTAGCCAAGCAAAGCTGTTTAGTTCATGGCGTCCCAGGAAGAGACCAAGGGAACAGCACCAGAGAGGAGGAACAATGCATGAGGGATGGTGACGGTACACACTAGCCAAGTTATGGCTTCTTTTCCTACCCACACACAATCCGGAGCACTCTGCAAAAATCTGCAAGGAGTTTCTTAATCCATTTAAATTGATAAAACCGGATTCCTGGTCACATCCATCTTTGTCAACTTCACACCCAAATACACATCCTTCAAGCATATTTACTCTCTAAATAAAGAAAATAGCAAGTTCATAACTTTCCTAACATAATACAAAATATCCCACATAACAGCAAGAAGTGGAATTATTCATTCCCCAGAATCTCAGGAATTCCAACATTTTCAAAAGTCTAACTCTCTTCTGAGACTCAAAGTGAATTCATAGCTATGAATCTCTATAAAAGCAATTTTTTTAAAGTTAAATAGTCCCAAGTTTCAAAGGCACAGGTTAAACAGTCCTGTTCTCAAGTGGGGATAGGGAAGAGACAGACAGAAACAAGAGCAGAACCAGCAGGGCACACAGGAATTTCTGGAGCCCCACAACCAGCTTCCAGGGTACTTTTTGATAAATCATAAGTTCCAAAAGGCTTGGAGGCCTTATCCCTATTGCTGTTTGATTTGCGCCCACAAGATCTGTCTCTCAGGCTGGCCACTTGGCTGACAGCTTTTTTTTTGGGAGGGGGCTTGTGTTTCATGTTCCTGACATCTCTGACTTGGAACTTCTGGGATTTCCCCTGCAAATTTTGGTTCATTCTAATAAATTCATGCATTGTCCTTTCAGGAACTCCTTGTCTGGCCTCTAGAGCCTTCCTTTTAAAGGTGGTTGGAACTGTCCTTCACACAGCTCTTGCGCTCTATATGTCGGTAAATCAGCATCCCGTGGGATGCCATCAAGGTCTTATGTCAGCAGAAGCAATAATTAGGGCCTCTTTGATCAAGGTTATGAGTGCCTAGATGGCTGGGCATGGTGAAATGAATCCAGCGCACCAATTTGCAAGGAGGCTCTTCTTCAGAGAAAGTTTGACACCAGTACCCTGTGAAACTTCCATGGATGGGATCTTGGTGATTCCTAAATCCACCTCAGGAATCTTTCTTATTGTCCCTGTAAATAGCATTTGGTTTGTTTTTAGTGCAGCTAATCTCTTTAGTAGCAAAAATTACATTGGCCTTGAATTTACAAAATTTTTTCTTGGCAAAAAATGTTTTATTCATTTTATTGGTACATTTTAAATATACATAATAACATTTGTCGTGGAGAATTTGCAATGTACATGATATGTCCTTATTCTTCTTTTGTTTCCATTCCTCTCCTCTCCTTTAAACCCCTTCAGATCCTTAGTTTTAAAAGTTTTTTTTTTTATTTTTTCATTTTCTTCTCTGTTTTCTTTGTCCTTCTTTCTTTTAGCTCTCCCTCCTCCCTTAAAACCCTTCATATTTAAACATTTTCTTCCCATTTCCCAATGTCTATTATATATTTCGGTCCTTATTTATACTATAGGTTTCTCACAAAAGAGAAACAATGTGATATTTAAATGTGTGTCTGCGGTACTTCACTTGAGTGTGGTCCCAATGTGAATCTATTTACCTATGAATCTCTTAAGTTTAATCCTTCTTTATAGCAGGGCAGTATTCCATTGTATAAAAATACCACACCTTCTTTATACATTCTTCCTTTGATGGACATTTGGGTTGTTTACAAGATTTAGCCGTTACACGTTGTGCTGCTATAAACATAGCTGTACATATATTGCTGTGGTATGAAGCTGTAGAATAGGCCCGAGTCTAGCATTGTGGGGACTAGAAAGTCAAATTGATTATCATAAGTATATGCCCATGATCTTAAATCTCATTCTGTACCATACTGATCCATAATTAGCTAGTTTTCATTTAATGCTTCTTTTTAACATTTTTGTATACATATAACAGCTCCCCACAAACATTATGTACTGTAAACATGTTTTAATAAAAAATTTTCAAAATATTTTATGTCACAGTGTCCCTTATTTATCATTTTTTTAACCAAAATGTTTAGATTTCAGAGGGATAAATGAAAATTCAGTAGATTGAAATTTAGGTGGTAGTAATTGACTTGGTCCATTGTAAAATTCTATGTACAGTTATTTAACTGTCATGCTTTTCTTTGGTTTACAATTATTCTAGATTGCATACATAATTGAAATTCAACTCATACTAGTCCAGTTTAAGCCAAATAAAATAAGAACAAACAATAATTTCTACTACAAACTAGAAATAAATAATAATCCTTACTAAAATAGGAATAAATAATTCCTATGTTAAAGTAGAAATGATGAGTCATCTTCCTGAATCAAAGGAAAATCTGGAGGAACTAGTGGAAACTTTAGGTACCTCAGAAGTAGAAAACTGAGATTCAATCTTACTAAATCTACCACTCTAGCAATAGTTTATTTTTTATATTATGTGTGTCACTTAACTGGTTTAGCCTTTTCATTGGAAGATTATCCTTCACCTAGTTAGTGAGAAAAAGTATGAGTACCTCTACATACATCCTTAGGTTTGGCTTGATATATGTAAGAAAGTATCCTAAAATTAAATCATCTATGTGTACCCACTTAACTATTAATATCACTTGTTTCTCATTCTTTATGGCTGAGTTTTACTTCATTTAATTGAAAAAAAATTCTTTATCCAGCCTCCAGTTGATGGGCAATTGGTCTGTTTCCAGGTTTTAGCCACTACAAACTGTGCCTCTATAAACATGGGAGAGCATGTATCACTGTGGTATGATTCTTTTCATTCTTTTGGGAAGACACCCAGCAGGGAAATAGGTGGGTCAAATGAACTTCTAATCCTAGTTGTTTAAGGTATCTCCATATTGATCTCCATAGTGGTTGCACCAGTCTGCACTCCCACCAACAATGGAGAAGGGTTCCTTTCTCCCCACAACCCTGCCAACATTTGTTATTGTGCGATTTCTTGATAGCAGCCATTCTTTGTACGGTGAGGTGGAATCTTAGTGTTGTTTTCATCTGCATCTTTCAAATGACCAGTGATGCTGAACCTTTTTTCATATTTGCTGATATTGTGTAATAGGAAGAAAACGTCTAAAGGTTTAGGGGAAGTGGAATGGGTAGAGGAAAGGTAAGAAGGGAAAAGCAAAAAGAAAAGAAAAAATGGAAACAAAGTCTTTACAGATAGAGAAGAGTGGAGGGGCTGAAAGGAGGCCAGGGGAATGGGGAAAAATAAGGACCAAGATACATCATGAAAAGATACAAAATCCTAATGATGAATGTAACTGTACTGTATACATAAAATGTACCAATAAAATGTAAAAAAAATAAATCATCCAGCAAGGAAATTGATCTGCTTGGGTGATGCATATACCTTTTATATGGAAGTCAGTAGTATCCTTCTAGGCACTAACCTGAGTTTCTGTTACCAACAAAATGGTGATGATATTGTGTCACTGGAAGAGTAATAATAGTCATTAAATGCGTTATTATATAGATTCAATGAACTAGTGTATAAGGAGCACTTATACCAGTGCTTGTGATATGATGACATATTAAGTACTCAATAAATTTCTTTAGGTTTTATTTTCAAAAAGTTGTCATTCTTGCCAAGATAGAGTAAAAGACACTGGGTTAACTACTCCCTGAAAACATCAAATAAGTACAACAATGATAATAAAAAAAATCAAATAAAACAATAGTTTTCAAAACACAGGATATCAGTTGATGTAAGTCAAGCATCCTTGCCAGATAGGAAACAAACAAGATAAATACTAAATTTGTCCCACTTTACTACTTTGTTAGTTTTTGGCCATAGTACATGAAGGAGTAACACAGGTGGATTGTAATGAAATCGTGGAATCGAGAAGATAGTGTTACACAGTTTAGCACAATCAAAGCAGTTAACATTAATAGGAGATAATATTTCCATGAGAAAGCAATTTTAGGAGAATCTTTGCCATGCATTTTGGGTCTTTCTCCAGGATTAAACAGGGTCCCCATTCAACACACACATGAGGAAAGAATCATCCCAAAGTATTGGACATAACAGCGTGTAGTGTGTACATAGGGCCAGAAATAAGGCATGTTCCCACAAATAAATTGGAAAAACTCAATTTACAAAGCACTGGAGAGCACACTTAAGAGAGCTTTTACTTAGTATTGGTAAATAATTGTCTCTGGCTGAACAATGATCTAGGTCTGCCTAATTAATCATAAAGTTATACCAGCAACACTTAAATTGTTTCTAAGTGATGGACTTACAACCTAGAAAAACGTATCAGATTTATAGGAATGAGAAATATGCAGCCATTCAATGAAGTAAACATTATAGAGTTTAGCATGTGATTAAAGACTAACAGACATACAAAAATGGGAAATAAATCACCTATGATGAGAAAAAGTAACCAAGCAATTGAAGTGACCTAGAAATCATTTAAAAAAAATGAGTAGGAATGACATTAAAATTGTTATTACAAATGTAACAAGCAAAAAATAAAAGTTAAAAGAAAAAAGCCCTACACCATTCTTTTATATGTTTAAATATTTTTTTTGTAGAGGCTTGGAAAAATATAAAATGGTCTAAATTCTAGGCATGAAACTGCAATGTCTGAGGTTAAAAATACACTTGGTGAAAATAACAGGAGTCATTACAAAATAATATACTAGGGAATTTGAAGTTTAAACAACAGAAAGTACTCAAAGGAAAATAAAGTGAGGAAAAAAGAATGAACAAAGGAGAGAAAAAAGAGAGAAAGAGAAAGAAATGGAGAGAGAGAAAGAGAAAGAAAGATTAAAAAAGAAAGAAAGAATCTTATTTACTTTTCTTATTGCTGATACAAATTAACTGACACCCAAAGTTAAAGGAGGAAAGGTTTATTTGGCTCACAGTTTGTAGAGGTTTCCGTCCATAGTTATCTGGCTCCAAGTCAGGGTTACATGGCAGCGGGACATCAAAGAGGAGAAACAGCTCATGACAGGCAGAAGGCAGCAAAGTATCAAAGTAGCAAACAAGCAGCAGCTGTAGCCTGCCTCTCTCTTTTATACCTTCCAGGTTACCTACACCCAGGGTGGACCTTCCAGTTATCCACAAGCAGAAATATGCCAAACCAGACAGGTTAATTTTGTGATCACATCCTTAATCTGAGCCTCACACACTCCAGATCCAGCCACCTCTAAAAAGCATCAGCTAGGATAGCATGAGACTTTGGGGGTGTCTGTTCAGACACAAGTCATAACATTCCACCCCTGGCCCCCAATACTCGTGCACATCCCTTCATGCAAAAGGCATTTAGTGTATCTCTAAGAGTTGTCAAAATCCTAATAGTTTCTACATTGCTGAAAAGCCCAAGTTCAAAGTCTCCTCTGAGATTCAAAGCAAACTCTTAGCTGGGAGCCTGTGTACAAATGAAAGTTAAACACTTCCAACATACAGTAGCACTGAGAATAGAAAGGAATGGGACCAAAGCAAGTCCAAAATCCAACAGGGCAAACATTAAATCCTGTAGTTCCATGTCCAGCATCTGAGGCAATCTGTGGCACGATGTGTGATCCACATTGTATCGGTGGCTCTGCCTCTATGGCGCTGTGGGTAGCTGCAGATTCCTTAGCTTCTCTCTTGGACTTGCTTTGCTCACCCATGGCAGCTTTCCTCAGATGTCCACCTTCCTGGCTTCTCCAAAATCTGAGGTCTCCACTGTACCTTGGGTTTCACACTTACAGCTTCATACCACTTGCTCTTCCAGGCCTTTCTGACTCCACAATTCTGTATTCTGCATGCACCTAAAACCAGAACCAAGGGCACTGCCGAGATCTCCTGCTGGCTGGAACATTACCCAGGCTTCCTTATCTCTTGGCTATAGGGGCTCTTCTCAAAGCACAACATTTAACCTTTGCAATTTTGAGGTTCCCGCTGGTTCTTGTGATGTCTTCAGGCCATCTGTTTCATTGTCCTCTCTCTTTTCAACAATGAAGTTATCCTCTGTTCCATCTTTGCAGACCACAAGGTTATTGGAGCTTCCTTTCTGGTCATTCTCAAAATACTTTAAATCCTTTTGCTGTAGCTCTTTGCTCTTGATTCTCAACATTGATTGAGCTGGCTAAAAACCACCAACAGTAGCCATATTACACTCCCTCAAAACTTCTTCTACCGCGTTAATCAGTCCTCTGTCTTTAATTTCAGTCTCAGGAAAAGTCTCTGGAGGTGAGCAAAATTCAGACAAATTTTCTGCTGAAGAATAACGCACATGTTCTGGAGTCTAAGAAATCATCTGAGCTTGGCTTTTACCAGCTGCATATCTACTAGCATTGTAGTATTTCAAAATCTCTCATCAAGGGCGGGGGGGGGGAGGAATATCGAATCATTAGCGAACAGTGGAAAATACTATGCAACATAATATAGAATAAATGATGACTCTGCAGAGAAGAGATAGGAAAAAAGAAAAGACATTTTTGAGGCACAACACCTCAATTTTCCAAATTTAATGAAAACTGTAAACTTAAAAATCCAAGAATCTCAAAGAACCTCTAGCAGAAGAAACAAGAAGAAAATTTTATTACTTTATGTTTGTTGCTGTAATAAAATACCTGATGGCAAATATTTCATAAAAAGGCATTTTTTTTTTTTTTGTACCAGGGATTGAACTTGGGTTCTTGTGCTTACTAGGCAGGCAGCAGAACCACTGAGCTAAATCCCTGGCCCAAAGAAGGATTTTTATTGAGCTCACAGTTTGGGAGTCTGACAGCCCCAAAGCAGGAAGCACCTTATGAGGCCCTTTAGTGTGTCATGTCGCACAGACGGCCTGGCTAGAGCACATTCAGACAATTTCATCACACAGTGAGGCCAGAATCTGCAGAGCAAGGGGGCATATGTTTTGTTCTTTAAAATACCTCACTCTCATGAGAAGAAACCAAGATCTCACACAATCTACCTTAATTTATTTCAATAATAGTACCTCAAACCAGGTAATGACTTCCAAGTAGTCTCTGCATTTCTAAAAGTTTCCCCACTTGAACACCGCTGTGCTAGGGATCTGGCCTCCAACACTTGAACATTAGGAAACAAAGACATCCAAGCCATAGTATAAACTACACTAAGTAATGAGCTTTATAAAAACCTGCATTAGGAGAAACTTTTACGAAACATCCAGAGGCAAAAGCACATACACAGACCAAAGATACGAATGACATTAGATTTCCTCTTGGAAATCAGCTATATCTTCAAAGTACTGAAAAACAAAAATGGTCAATACAAAATTCTATAGTGTTTTCAAACATGAAGGCAAACTATCTTTTTACCTTTCAGATATAAATCTGTGGGAATTCATCACCAGTAGGTGGGCGCTTCAAGTCTTTCAGTCATAAAAAAATAATAGATGGATGTCCAGATTTACACAAAAAATAAGGGGAACTAGAAGTGGTGGGTACACAGGTAAGTGTGTATTTTATTTCTTATTATTCCAGTAGCTTTATATGATATTTGACACTTTGAACAAAAATAATAATTTATTATAGGATTTATAACAGGGATAATAAAAATGCTGGACACATTTTATTCTTCTTTGTGTAATACAGAGACTGTATATACCATTATATACCTTAGCCAATAATATTGTTGGACAGAAAATTACATGTTAATGTCTCTGAATTTAGCTTTTGTATGAATATTGTAAATTGAAAGAATGGAAACAGATATAAAGCTAGTACTTTAAAATCGACATATTAACAGATATGTTACTCCAGGACCCTTGAAAACCATTTCATTTTCCAATCTGACCTTCTGAGTCTCTAAAATGGTGCCATTGATACAGCTGAATTTTACTAATAATTTGTGGAATATTTATAAAATGTATAATTGAGTTGAATATTGAATTGAAAAAGTAGGGGTTAGAGAATATTATACTTTCAAAGATGGCCCTCAAAATATCATTACAAAGATGTGTTCCTTATGTCTTGAATCACCAATATGTGGAGCAAGAGATCAAATAGCAAAAAAAGAGGGAAGAATTTTACTTTTGAACATTTGCAAGGGAAAGATTATAGGCACAACCGGAAACTGTACCAAGGCTCTGCAATTACAGACTGATCTACCTGTATATTTTCAGAACCGGTAATGCTTGCCACCCTGAGGGGTTATTTTAAAGGAAAGCATAATAGTAGTTTTTTAGCTATGTAGAAATGATAAAAGCGAAGACATCAAAGTGGGTAGCCTTTCAACTCATGCTCAATTAGAATAAAAGTTTGGTTGCTGTTTTAAACGTTTATGACTAACTAACTGTGACAGGCTCTCAGCTTTGCAAACGGGATGATTTTCAGTTGACTTTTGATCTGACTGACAGTTCCTTATACACTTCAGTGTTAGTTTATAACACACGAGTCCACATCTGAATACACATGTGACTAATTAGGGACTGTTTATGGACTATCCACATAAATTTAACACATGAGAGTGAAGACATTTTAAACTAGAGGTTATGCTTTTAATGAAATCAAGTTAATTAACAAAGGTGCTTGACCTATTTTTTTGTGTTGTTAAAATTTTTAAAAAATGAATAAGATCTAAAGTGAATTTTCCAAGTACATCCGATGAAGCATACTATATCACTTTAAAAGCTAATATTATGGCTAGTGCACAAAATTATTAAGGTGTTATTTTAATTGGTCGTAATGCAACAAATAACATTGTACAGAAGACCCTGATTCTTGATCTTAAAGGAAGAATTTTTTCCCCCAAGGCTTCCTAAGAAGGGTACATTAAAATACTTTAAAGCTCTGAGGACACCCTGACTCTCAGGTGCAAACTCCAGCTCTGCCACCTACTAACTGGGAATTTAGAGAAGTCAATGTCCTTTTACCTTCATTGCCCTGTGTGAAAATGGTGCTAATATCAACAGCTACTTCAGGGGGTTATTTTGTGGAGTTCAAACATGTGGAATACTTCAAAGATTTGTAGCATTTCAGAAATGGTCAGTAATTGAGATTTATTGCTATTTATGAAAAATGAGAACCACCAAGACAGTGCATACTACACCTTATTTCTGAGTTTATAGTAGCAATTCTGTAAAAGGACAGGAAAATGTCACAGAACTGAATTATATTCGTTAGATTTAATAAGTTTAGAAATATAATTGCTCCAAATCACCTTTCCATTCATTTCAAAGAAGACCCCTGAAAAAAGAAACTTCCTCTGAATTCTGTAGTAGGATAACTAAAGTCATCGAGGCAAGACTACTTACAATAATTCACCATTTTAGCTACACTGGAAAGATCCAATAGCTCCCTGATACTCTTCATAGATCTTTGGAAATAGAAATAGCACTCACATTTCTTTTAGAGATGTATGCTCTGAGTGTTGGCTTTTGCTGAAGCTACTAGTTTCATGATCTGATGTTGTCTTTCATTCCATATTTTACCACTTAATAGTGTAGGCTGTAACACAACTTCTCAGCCCATGTCAAATTTTAGCTATGGAGTAGTTAACTATTCAGCTTCACCTGAGGCTGCCATTACCCCACCAGCATCCACCATGAATATTTCTGTGTTCTGCCACAATGTCTGTATTTGACCATATGAGAGGCTCACAAACCCAGACAGAAGAGTGGTCCAGAAATAGAAAAGAGTTAACATCTCAAGAATGACCCTCAGTCAGTGTGAAACAGGACATGGGCAGAGAGAACTCCAGGTTCATATCTTCTAGAGGCATCCTGCACATTTCCCGAGACTACAAAGAGGTGAAGGTCTTCGTATGTAAGACAGGGATCGCAAAAGTTCTCTGCTAACTCTTAACTTTCCTTGTAACTTTTTTCATTCTTCTTCCTCCTATACTCCAACTAGTTGAAATCACATCTTAAAAAAATAAAAAAGCTGTTAGCCAGGCATGGTGGCTCATGCCTGTAATCCCAGCACTCGGGAGGCTGAAGCAGGAGGATCACTGTGAGTTCAAGACCAGCCTGGGCTACATAGTGAGTTCCTGGTCAGTCTCAACTACATAGTGAGACCCTGTCTCAAAAAACAACAACATCAACAACAACAAAAAACAAACAAAACAACAAAAAAGCTGTTATATGTAAGCTTTATTTTAGAGAGGACCAACATACTTCTTTCTTCAAATCCTATTCTGGGTTAAGCTTTCTTTAAGGATGAGGACTATGGTTGCAGTTCATGTGAAAGAATTGCAAACCAAGTAAGGACGAGTACCTACCTCCTAGTCCTTAAAAGAACTCCGAGCTCTCCACAACTGGAGATTCTCAATAGGCAACTTTCAGCAAAGTCTGTATCTGCCACCAAGTTTTGCTGCTTGTTCTCCTCTCCAAAATTTTCTTGCATTCATCTCCCACCTTCAGATTCCCTAATTCATCTGAACTTCACACACTGAGCAGTTTATCCTCCAAATTCTCTGGTTCATTATTGTTGGTCTGTGTAGCACTTACCTACTCGATTTTGGTACCTAATGGATCAAGATTTTGAGAGAAGAGGTTTAAATAACAAATGTTCTCTCCATTATATTACTGATCTTTATTGAGCAATACTAATAGGGTATCTAAAGTGGGACTTCTTTTCAAAAAATGCCAAGAGATACTACAAAAAAAAAACAACAATGCACTATATTGGATCCAATATTTTTTTCATCTTTCTTCATTTAAATGGCTTTCATTGCCTCCAAATTAGTAGGAACCTTTTGACTGGTTGGGTTTGCATCTACCAATCTTCTGTGCTACTCAAAAAAGAAATATGTTATATTTGTACAGTGGTATTTGAATAAAGAAGAAATACTTCTAACCTATTCCTTTTTGAGATCCAATGTTTGTTGAGCTTCTCAATTAATCATAACATTTCTAATTAAATTTTATTGTCCTACACAAGATACTAAATCCTAAGTGAAGAAATAATAACATTAAGTCATACAGCAGCTATCTGGGCACAAAACCAAAGTATGCCATTGCTATTGGGGTTGAAGCAAAAGGCCTTGAGACTCTTGTGTAGAGTTTTCCCTTTTGAAAGTGTGACTAAATATTGAATACAAAATAATCATATTTTAGTATAACTAATCGGAAGTTTATTTGACATAAATTAGATACTGGGATAGTGAAAATACCATGTTATTGTTGTCTCAAACCCAAGAGATTTTGAGGAAGAAATAGAAGGAATATCTTTCCTTCTTTTTCCCTCTCCTCTCTGCTCCTCTTTTCTCCTTACCTTTCTTCTCCTTATTTTCCTTCACATTCTTGCTAATAGAAGTATATTTAACCAAACTAAGTAAGCAATGGCTTTAGTTCTTCCTAAACATATGTGAATTGAAATGGTTCATTAAGTATAAAACAGTGGAGTACCACAAGCCAATGAAGAAGATCTCACTAATTTGTTTTGCAGACTCTATATTGCTAATATTTTATGCTACTATCCCAAATATTGAGCATAAGTGAATGCTACATAAGAAATCCATACAAATGACAATAAAATCATAGATTGTAGAGAGAAGTCAACTATGGTACTGGACAAAAGAAGCAGTAAGAGACAGATGAATCAAAAAAGTAGAACATAACTGTTGAATAAATAGAAGGAGTTTCAATAAGATAAAAACATCACAAGTGAATAAAAGGAGGTTTTACAATTGAGAAAAAGAGTTTGCTGGTATATAAACTAAAGAGAAATTAAAAAATAGATAGATTATATATCTGGACAACATATTTGAATATCAAAGTACTTCATGGAATTATATTTTGGGAAGTGTGGCCAATCTATTATGAGTTTCCATTCCCTAAAACTTTTCCTAGCATTGTTGCATGGCACTTTGTTGAAAACAGACAGTCCAGAAGCTCAGCATGCTGGCACTTGTCTCTTTTTAGGGTGCATCTTGGTAGTGGCTGGGTGGGAGGCTCTCTACCTGCTGAAATTGTCAGTCCTGATGAGCATTAGTTCCATCAGGTGATGGGAGAAATGGATGAATGTAAGTTTAGATCATAAAACGACATAATTCCTCTTACTCGAATGTCTAATTGATTAATCTGTAAAAATAAAAGCTCAAGCCCTTGGCAAAGGTATATAGCATGTGTAGTGATACATGCTGTAAAATTAGGTGACAGTTTCTCACTCTGGAGAAAATAAAAGCGAAGTATTTCATGACAGTCATTTCTTACTATTACATCATGGTTTATACCACACTGGATAGTGTAGTAAATGTCTTCTTGTGTGATACAGTGTCATTAAAAATAGTTGACATTGTCTTTATAAAACATCAGACCTTTGCAAAGGGTAACATTGAGCTCAGAAAATAATCAGATATCTTTGAGAAGAATGAGAATAATGAGTAAATGTTTAGCATCTCCCAAATTTTAAACATTTATGCTCCAAATTTACATGTTTGGCACAATCATGTACTGCTTATAATAGTATTTAATATCTTCCTTAAATCAGCTCATTTTAACATTTATTTACATTACCTATTATTGCTTTTATCCTCAAGCACTATCTAAAGAAGTTTGTGCACTGATTGTCTTTTATATAATTTGTGTTAAAGTAAATACACAACTATTTACATTTTTAAATAAAAATATTTCCATGCATCGTTTAACCATCAGTGAAAATCTAGCTGTGCTCTGGAAATGTCCGGAGTATAATCCCCGATCAAAAAAA
>NW_022900941.1:27302564-27331446 GCF_012274545.1 Fukomys damarensis | reverse complement strand
AAAAAAAAAAAAAAAAAAAAAAAAAAAGAAAGAAAGAAAAGAACAGGCATAAAATAATAGGTGAAGTTAAAGTTTGTCGTGACTTATTTATGTGTAAACTTGTTAAATTCCAGTATGCCTAATATAATTTTTTGATGACTCAAAAAAACTGTCATTTTTTAGGCTACATAATGATCAGTAATATGGTTCTTTTACCAACCATATACAATAAAATAGGTAGGTTACTTGAAATGTGACATTCTTAGCAAATCTTTAGCAAACATATAAACACAATTTAGCATATGACTTTAAATTTTTACTGCCAGATATCTTTATTAGGTTCAGGGTTTTTACATTTAGAAGGCTGTTACCAAAAGCTGCAGAATTTACTCTAATTTTTAGTTAAAAACAAGTAAACTCGAGAAAATCTTTCTTATTAAAATATGTCCTTGATTTTATATCTCAGAATATTCTGCACAGTATTTTTCTGGACCACATACTTCAAAATTTCTGTAGAATTCCTGAGAATTTTCAGTAGAAAGTGCTAAAATGTCTAAGAAGAAAATAATGCTTACTAGATAAAATAATACTGCCATGTCAAACCTTTCAACACATATGAATAGGTGAATATTAATAGGTTTTATTGTTAGCCATTATGTTTTAGCATTTTCTAAAACATATTCTTCCATTGCATCTGACAGATGGATTTATTTTAAAGCAGCACATTGCTAATGACTGTAAAGGCCGATATTTGGACAGATAAAGGCTATTTGGACAGATATGTCTTTAGATCATTAATTTTCACTACTCAGTCGTTATCAAGATCAAGTTAAGGGTAAAGTATTTGATCCTTAAAATATCTGTGGATTCTAAATGTTCTAAAAGTGAGAAGAATTATATTATATCCCATTTAATATTAGCACAATGTCATAATTTAGCAACACTGAACAAACGTGTTTATTAGCGTAAATTTACAATTAAGCCTATGATAACAGAAGTGAAAATAAGATGAAAATTGTCTTATTTCAGATTTTCAGTGTTTTATCTAGAGGATGCTTCCCTTATTACTTATTATGCCCTGTGTGTGGTCCACTGCTTTGGTTTGTGGTACGAGAGGGAATGTTTATCATCTACCCCAAACTTCTCTGGTACATCTGGCTTCAAGATTCTACTTCCTTTCTTTTTTGAAATCACAATGCCAATATCACTATCTAGTAAAATAAAATTGAATGATAGTAATCATATTCCCTGTGAACAGATGTGGTATATAGATCACATCTCATTTAAATAAAGACCTGGTAGCACATCTCCCCTAAGTGATTTTTTTTTCCTTAAGGACATGCCAGAAGTTTTACTTTCTGATTTTTCTACTCCAGTATTTTAATGAATTGTGTAATATTACTTGTTAATCCCTCTCGATTGCATAAATATCTGGAATAAAAGTATTTAATTATTTATCATTTAATTATTATGAATTGTGAGAGATACAAAAAGTATAAAACATTGCTTTGCCTTTTTGGAAAATACAATTATGTTGCAAAAATTAGACCTGGTTCAATTCAATGAATGAAGTTTTGAACAAACTAAAATATTTAACATTAAACAAGCAGTAGAAAAAAATGAAAGCATCTATAGAAATCAGTTTGGGATGTATTTGGAAGGTTAAGGTGTAAGCTGAATAAAATTAGAAGTCGGAATTTAAGATCACAATTTTCTATGGAAATTTAGTGGCATTTGAAATTCAATTATTAGGGAACCTACTACAGAAATTTCCTAAGTTTTAAAAATTAATTTAATGAGAAATGAATGACTTTATTACTTTCTATTTATCTTACGGTTTATAACCTCTAAATTCACCAAGAACAATTGCACAAATATTTGATTAAAAGCTATGATGGATAATAATACCCAAGGGACACCAGTGAATGCAGTCTGCTAATGATATTGTAGTATGCTTTTCAAGAGTATAATCCAAAAATAATTTCTCTAACCAACTGCTATTCTCATTTTCTTTGTCAGAAATGCTACTTACATTTTATTTTTGAGTAATGAGATAAAATAAAATATTTTGTAATTTTTAACTTTATTCCTGTACATAAGCTTCATTGTATATATGACTACAAATATGCATGTATTCACACATTTTTGAAACAATTACAGTAAACATGTTTAGAGTTCAAGATAGTTATTTATACAGCAAATACAATAGTACTCAACTGAATAACTTATTTGTATATCTATTAATCCAGTAAATTGAAAGAAGAACATTCTTTTGCAAAATCTGCTGTTAAAAAAAGAATGTTGGTGGGAGTGCAGACTGGTGCAACCACTATGGAAATCAATATGGAGATACCTCAAAGAGTTTGGACTGGAGGTTCCATTTGACCCAGCCATCCCTCTGCTGGGTATCTTTCCAAGAGAACTAAAAGAATCATATCACAGAGAAGTATGTGCACCCATGTTTATAGCGGCACAATTTGTAATAGCTAAATCTTGGAAACAGCCTATTTGCCCATCCGTTGGAAACTGGATAAAGAAGTTGTGGTTTTTCTATAAAATGGAATATTACTCAGCCATAAAGAATGAGAAAATATATTCATTCAGAGGAAAATGGATACATATTGAAGATATACTCCTAAGTGAAATAAATAAGGCACACATGTGTAAATACCGAATAGTTTCCCTGGTATAAATAATCTGCAACAATGCATAAGATTCTAATAAGATTACTGACATTTAGAAATGGGAAGAAAGGGGCTAAAGGTGTAGGGAAGGTGGGATGGGTAGGGGAAGAGTAAAAAGGGAAAAGAAAAAAATGTGAGAGAATGAAAAGATGAAAATAAAGTGTTTGTAGATGGGGAGGGGAGGAGGGTGTGAAGGGAGGGCAGAGGTAAGGGGAAAAAATGAGAATCAAGACTTGTCATGTAGACGTACAAGATCCCAACAATGAATGTAACTGTACTGTATCCCTAAAATGTACCACTAAACTCAATTAAAGCTGAAAAAAAAAAAAAAGAGGATGTATATTTGTAGGAACCAGCCTAGGAGCTGAGCTCCAACTTGACCAAAGGGTGACAGAGATGAAAAATAAAGAGACATAGAAACAAGTTAAAATCTGGGGGCCCTGGGGGCTCATGTCCCTTTGACATAGAGCCCCAAATGACTGGGGAACCTTGGTTTTATTCACTCAGACAGGGGTATGAGCAATTAGAGTTCTGCAGGATTCATCTGTCTCCCACTTTCCATGGTATGTCTCTAGGTAAACAATTTAACCTCAGATGTTTCTACTTTTCTCTGCAGTGCATTATTACACTTGCGCACCCTCAATCTTCTCAGGGCTCTCCAAAGAGGCCAATTAGGACTCATGTTGACATCCACGTACGTCATAGAAAAGGAACCAATTTCAAACTAGTATGGGAAGATACATATTGCATGTATATAAATACTGAATACAGTTAGTCAATATTGATCATATTTAAAATGAGGTGAAAACAATATATCAAAAAATTATCAGGAATAAAATGTACAAAGCTTAGAACCAGTTATATAGATTCTGATGTGGTCTCTTACTTAAGGACAAAGCAATTTAACATTAAAGTGCTCAATGAAGATGACCTCATTCCTATGGTAGTTCTTAAATTTATGAAAATATTAAATGTTTAAATTTCAGAAAAGAGTGTGTTCTTCTATGGAATCTTAAAATTAGAAGGAATTTTAAACATTTCTTTGGGAAATATTTCCTTTCTCCAAATGCAATATTAAATGTGAATAGGTTCACCTAAAGTCACTCATATGTGAGTTTTTTAAAAGGAAGTCACGTGGTTGGCCTAATCAGGATTAAGCCTGATAACTGAAAGGATAAAAAGTTTCTCAAAAAGTTTCAGGCAGTCCTGAGCAGTACAACACATTTCATAATCACATCATAAACTCCTTTTGTGCAACACCTGAATTAAATGAGATTAGTTATCCTATTTATTTTCTTTATAATCTGGATCATTTGAAGATTAATAAATCCAACATTTGTTGTCACATCTAGGGCATGATATCTACTTGGAAAGCCTTCCCCCACCTACACTTCTATCTTTCAAAATTCATTAACTCACGCAATATTTCTTTGTCATTTTTTATGTTTTAATCACATTGATAAGGGACTAGAGTTAAATGCAGATGATTTGTGCATTAATGGAGCTTAATCTATAAGGAAAAATAAGAAAATTAACCTTTACATTTTCAATACAGTCTGTTATTAAAGGAAATATATAATAAGAGAGACAATCAAGCATAAGTATGTAGTGTAGGTTTTACTGTGAGAGAATAACTCTGGCTACTTTGAACTAAAGAGGTTACAAATAAGGGTTGGAGAGAGAAAAAGCAAGCCAACTAGTTAGAAGACTATTACACTAGTCCAGGTGTGAAATGAGAGAAGATAGTAGAAAAATGATGTGCAAAATATTAGTTGGCCATTTTGATGGCTATGGACACTAAAAGGATGATAACTGTGAATGTATGAACAGCATCAGGTGTAACTGTAGGATTAGTCTTTTATGATGATCTTTGATCCCTAATTTCCAGTTAGCTATTGGGAGAGAACAACTTGAAACAGGAGGATGGCAGCAGAGAGGTTGGCTATTAATTCTTCCTTGTCCTTCCTGGCCTTGACTTTCCCTGACTCTCCACCTTAGGCCACATCTGATGTCAGTATTTTCTTACTGTAAAGCTATGTTTTCTCTTTCAGCCTGAATTTCTATTAAACCCTCCACTCCCATTAACCATTTTGAGAAGATTACTTTTTCATAGATACATGGGATAATGGACAATAGAAGACATGTGATCATTTTTACATCCACTTGGTCCATAAAAAGGACAAAATCAGTGATTGGAATTGGAGAGAGAGGCAAAGTGAGACACCAAGGACCAGGACGCCTTCGAGGTTTTTAGCTTGGCTAGTAGGTGGCCACCATTAGCCTTTTAGGAGATGCGGTGCTCAGTGGGAACCTAGGTGAGATCGACCGGGCCAAGACTTCTATCTGGGCCATGTTAAGGAAAAATGTCAAATGGCTAGTTTTAAATTAGGCAAGAATTAAAGAAAACTATGATGCCATTATATATTTTGCTGAGGTGAGTGCTTCAATGTTATTTCAATGTTGTGGAGAAATGAGAAAGCCAAACAAGGTTTGAGTCCCCATAGAGGTTATGTGTATTGGTGAAGAAGACTTGAAAGAAATGATGAACTACAATGTTTAATTAATGTTATGCCAAAAAGCACACAAAGAAGAAGAGAATAAACTCTATTTGGAGGTTGAAAGAAATGATAGTTCAAGTTATGTCCTAATGGAGACTTACTAAACAGGTGAAAATAAGAAAGAGGAATTTTTCAGGCAACTGGAATATAATTTGCTTTACATCCCTGTGGAAAGAAGGAAATTCATTTATTTGAGAAACTGAACTGTGTCCCATGTGGCTGGATAATAGTGAACAAAAGAGGAAGTGGCTGCAGATTAGCTTATTGAGGTTGTTTAGAGACCAGATGATTAGGTCCTGCTAAAGATGGGTCTGTTAGGTTCTGACCCTGCTTGCTAGCTAGAGATAAAGCAGCTTATCAAATTCTAAAGTGACCTCATCTGTTATGAGAACTTCACTATAAGGTCTTAAGCCATGCTCACAAGATAAAACTGTGATAATATTTTTCAAATAATTTTACTGAGGCCAACTGACTCCTCCATTCTGCAGTAAAGCACTACTAGGTAAAAGGAGGATAGTGATTAAATTACAGTGTACTTGATCTAATAAATCCTGCAGAAAATAAAATATATAAGTACAATACTTATATGTATCCTTATAATTTGAATGCAGCTTCCTAAAGTGGAAAGCTTTTGTGATTTTTACCTATGTGCCCTTGTCCTTGTGGGGATTGTTGTATGTTCAAACAAAATCTAATATTTAGCAATCTTGGAAAATGAAATCTTTGGCTTTGAAATCTTCACTAGGATTTTAGTGTTTTAGTTTAATTATCCAAGTCTTTTAGCAAATGATATGTTTTCAGCAGTTTGGTGAAACATTTTCATGACTCGAAACCGTGTCACCTGTGGTGACACTTAGCTGTGGAATTTTACCACATGCACAATGACTAGATCACACTTCCATTCAAGAATCACAGATTTCTTCTTTGAATAAAAAAAGATATGCTAACAAATGTTTCAAAACCCAGCTTACATAACACGGCTGTGTAACAGAGATTCTTCTAAAACTCATCAGATATATTAACCCTCTTAGCCCTTGTAAACTTTCTATGAAGCAGGCACTAGTATTATTGTGATCACTGTTTAGATGAGGAAACCAAATTATAGGTTATTATTAACTTGGATAATGATGCTTGTAATAATTGGTAGAAATTTAAATGAGGAAATAGATTTTAGGATCCCAAATCTCAACTTTCAATGTGTATTAAAATTTAAAAATCCATTTTTGGTATTTTTAAATTAAAAAAAAAGCATTTACACTTTCATATTTTTGAGGTTTCTAAAATGGATCAGTTCAAATTTTTACTAGTGACCATTTCTTATATGATAAAATAAAGGTTTGTTTTTTAATATACCTCTTGTTAGAATCCACAAAACTGTTCATAGGATTAGCATTTCTTATAATTAGTCATATGTTAGTACATTCACATAAAGTGATATGACACTTGAATACATTTCTTTTTGTTTAAACCCCTACAGTATATAATTAAGTAATCTTTTTTACATAAAATATTTTTATACTTTTTTGATGAAGTGATCTAAACTGACTCACTAGAATGGATTTAACTGTCTTCTTCAATGATGATGAAAATTTTTAAAAAGGAAAAGTGGAAATACCTATGTAAAATTTATTCCATATACATTTCCATATACATTTCTTCAAATATTGAAATAAAGTAACATCTGAGCTTAATGGACATCTAAGAATATTTGGCCAATTTATTTTTGAAAAATAACATTTCAAAATTCTCTAGAGTTCTTTCTAAATCTTAAAATGTGTGGGAATTCCACTAGGCACATAAACTTCATTTCTACTCAGACTGTCAAAATGATTTGTTTTTGGAAGCCTCTGACAGTCTACAGGCCACCCACCATTTTAATAACTCTAATTGTTCTGTGCAACATCAAGTCCCTTTGTCTAGTTTGGACAGTTTCATTATAGATAGCTATAAATTCTACTTTCTAACTGTCCCCTTCTTAAAAAATTGGCCTCAATGGGAAAATGTTCATCACTATTCTAGGAAAGGAGTGGGAAAGGGGTCAATGAAACATAGATTTCAAACATGTCATAGTGTAATTACATACCTCTTGGTATGACTCAACTTACAGATTTTTAATCTTGTTTTGGCCTTAACAGTTCTCATTTTATTTTCTTTCCGTCAATATAAATATAATATACTCTAAGAAACATAGCTCCACGGTTGAGGATGTCTTTTGTGAGATTGGTTTCATATGAAATTTATTTTCTATGAGATATTTTGGTGTTCAGAGTTTAATTCTAGGCTAAATTATCAAATATGAGGTTGTTGGCTATACAAAAACTGATCCTCTACCCTCAGTTCAGTTTTGAAGAGCAACTCAGGTGAGAGTAAATAAATAAATAAAAGGTTCCGTTAATGTTGGACATTTGCTTGCAACCATGTCATCCAAAACCTCCTTCCATTTAACAACAAAATTTACATTGATATATGAATGATGCATAATGCACTATAATTACTTACGGAGTCTTTGAATAGAGAATCTTTTTCTTTTCCAAGTGATTTAACTTGGAAAAGAAATTACTTCACATACCCGACAGATACTAGTAAAAGACACTTTATGAGGATTTCTTTCTGCATATTTCTTTCTACACATGGACAGACTATTGTGTGTTCTACAACCTATATTTACATGACACACTTTTATGGTCCAATAGGCAAACACTACTTAGTCTTAAAATAACATCACCATAATGACTACAGTCAAGACAGCAAGAACACTCCACCATCATTATCCATATCAGACCCCACCCGATGGGGCATCTGTGGTGGAAGGCTGACAATGGAGAACACTGAGCAACTGTTTCAGGTGTATTTGTGTGCTCTTGGGCACAGCAATATGACATTAAAAATAAGTACCAAATACGTTTCTTTCATTTTGAAGAATTATATTTATTATTTACATATTCACCTAAATTTAATAGATAAATAATTTACACAGAGAATAGACAATGTTACATTAAGTGGAATTTAGCCAAGTTTCCTTTGATATAAAGGAAAGCTTCTCAATCTTCATACTCTTATCTTCTGTGTTGGACAATTGCTTCTTATTGGAGGCATCTTGCTCAGTGTAGGATATGTAGAAACATCTATGGCCTCTACTTGAACCCTTAGGTTTGTGACAATCAAAAGTGTTTCCTAATGTGGATAAACTCTTCTGTGTGTGTGTGTGTGTGTGTGTGTGTGTGTACAGCCTTTAAACTAATTATATTTTATTACTTTTCTTCATCAATATTGGATTTTTTGTTAGTGATCAGATACAAGGGATGTATTTTTCTTTTCATTCTGCTTCATTTATTGTTTGTTGACTATTTGTACTTTGTATTCATGGCTACTGTAGGTAAGCATTTGAGATCTGCATTATTACATCATATATTTAATGGAGACAAAAAAGAAATAAGATGGGAATCATTAAAGCTCAAAGAATGCAAGGAGTCATCTTTAAAGGGAGCACCTCAAGCCCTGGGAACCCTCATTGAGCCATTGGATCCTGCAGACCTGGAGTCCCAGGCTAATTCTTGTTCAATATTAAGAAAAATAACTGAGGACTGCTTCATGACAAAAGCAGCTCTCTCTTAGACTCAGTGGATTTTACAGTTGTTGTTCTCATTCTTATGCTTTGGGAGTAAAGAGGCTGTTTCCAGGAAATTGGGTAGTTGGAAGGAAGAAGGGGACAAGATTATTTACCACATCACTGATCATAAGCATGACTTGAATATAGTATGAAATGGAAAAGAAGTGAGAATCTCTGCTTCTGCATCATTGTAAGTGTCCACCAGTGGGTCTAATCATCACACTAAGACTGTCAGTTCTGTCCTTAGGGGTAGTCAGGGATTCATCATTTTAGCTAATCAAGTGTTCAGCTTTGCAGAGAGCAACTATATCTATAATCTATCTATCTATCTATCTATATATCTATATACATAAATTATCAATTTTCAAATTAGAGGATTATAATAAAATATACTCATTCCTACATTTTTATCATACTACTTAATATTTTTCTTTGATAATTTAAAAGGGATTTCAGAGCATTTTATTTACTTTAGGGTTATCACTGTAAAGCTAAATTAACATTTCATAGCTAGCTGTGAAGTGTCTTCTGTTAAGGATTCTAAGTAATACCAGGAAAAATAGCTTCTGTCATCCAGTATTGATGCTGAAATGTCGATGAGCACTAAAAGTACACAATGGCAAAAAATAGTCTTTATCATACCTAACCTTGTATTCTGTATATTGCACAGTATGTAATGTTACAAACATCCAACAAATATTTGTAAAGATCAAATTTTTCATTTATGTATATTTACAAACGGCTAAATAGAAGTTACTTTGCTAAATGTTGCATAATATATAATAAATAAGTAGAGGCAAAATGTTACCTTTATTTCAGAAAGTGAATGTTTAACAATAGTAATTGTAATTTTAGTATTACAGTAATTTTCTGCATATATCCTGTTTTTTCTTAAGAAAAATATTTAATGGATGTCAAATACCTATCTACCATCTTGTATTTCTATTTACAGCAATAATTCTGAATAGCTGACATATTTATTAAGAAGTCTTTTCTTGAACTATACATGTAAAATCTCAAGCGAAGGGCCAGGGATTTAGCTCAGTGGTTCTGGTGCCTGCCTTGCAAGTGCAAGGGCCTGAGATTACCTAGAAAAGAGAATATTTTTTTGAGTAAAAAAAACATTAGCACCTCACATAAATTTACATTTTAATGAGAGATAGATATACAGGTCGCTCGGCCAATCTCTGATTTTACTTTAAATTTTCACTTTTCTTTATTTGGTAGTTCTCAAAAACTCCTTATACACAGAAAACAAAAGAAGACTCATCCTGAAGTTAATTTTTATAATTTCATCAATTGGTAGCTAGTTGCTTAGTGGATAAAGTGTTAGCTTTCTATTCTAAAGGACAACTTCAAATCTTAAGTTTATATTATTATTAAAATTTCCATCAATGGTATTATAACTTAGCATCAATTAATCATAATTATCTCTTAAATAAATGAACTCGTGTGTGATTCATTGTAAACCAAGATGTACTACCAGGCTTTCATGGCAACCCTTTCCTGGGTTTGGAATTGGTTTGGGAGAAAGGGAATGAGAAAACTTTAATGACATTTTATTGAATTTAGCGATTTAAATGGCCTACCCTGATTTTTAAAGATATCAAATTATCATGTGGATGATATCTTTCTTATCAAGTCCAGCTCTTATTGCCTACCAACAGAATGACAAAGGTAATTTTTAATATTGGATATAGTACTGATGCATATTGAGTCCATGATTCTATTGGGAACTCTGGGATGAGATCTTTCTGTGCTAAAACCGACTTCATCAACTAATATATTAATATTATAGAAGTTGATTACAGAAACTACTACTATGCCTTCTTAGATATTTTAATTCATTATTATAGCAAATTAAATATGTGTACCCAGAAAAGTGTAATCTTCATGGTCTTTGTGGTATTTTAAGATACTACGGTGAACCACTGGGTATCCCATTTACATGACATGGTGAACCTCTAAAGAGAAAAGAGAAAAGGACTTTAGTAGAAATGGTTGCAGCCTCATATTATTGGGAACATTGTCTGACAAACAGATGGGTGATAAATATTATTAAAAGCTTTGATGAATGAATATTATTAATAGTGAAATGCAACTTATCAACATTTTAATTTTAATGATTAATTTCAATGTTAAACTTGTTGCAGTACTGGAAGACCAAATGAGATTCCTTTTCTATTCTATTTTCATCCTGTACAACAGACTAACAGTTTTCATTATTCTAATATTTAAAGGAGGATCCACAACTTCTATTTTGAAGTCTTGTGACATATTATTAAAATATAAAATAGAAGTCTACAGACTGACATTTCCCTATATTTTACTCTAGAAAAATATTGGATTATAGTCCTTAGGATGATTGCTTAATAAGAAAATTTTGAATTACCCAACTACCAAAATTGTCACATATTTTAATCTGTATATTAAGACACTTTCACTGTGAGAAAGAGATTAGGCTATTACTTTTAACAATAAAATTAAGAGCATACATTTATTATATATTTTTGTTATGTCACACAGACACTCTCAAGAGCTTTTAATAATATTGAGGCTTCACAAACTGATCAGGAAGGTAATATTATTTTCCCATTATAAAGAAAATTGAAGCTTAGAGTACTTAATTAGCAAAGCCCAAATAGTTTACACAGAGAACAAGGAAGTGGTAATCTCAAAATACCTGTGTAGCAATTCTTTAAGGTAATACTTTTTGAAATGGCATCAAAATTAATGTTTGTGAGAAACCCCCCAAATAAGAAATGTATTGTCATTCCATGTCGTAACATAAGCAGAGTTTCTTTCTTAAAACTCTCACAGCCAGGATTATTACATTAAGAATTAAATTCTATCAACCCATAGATTGGTATTTCCACTCAAAAGAGGGGGTAAAAAGATCAACTTGCTCAAATCTACCTCCAAAACACATGCAATCCATATGGGCCTTGGGTGATCCAGAGCAGGGGTTCAGCACATTTTCTTTGAGATTGAGTTTCATTCTGCTAACAGTATGTTGGCTGAGTGCCCACTAGCAAGCAATTAAGACTTTGTGCTTCTCTGCATTTTAGTAGCTCTCCTTATGAAACATTCAGCCACATGGGAGCAGAAGCTTTGCCAGCATGGGTCACGGTCTAGGAGCAGCATCAGGAGAGCTGTTATGCTCTAAGGAATCAGTCTTCTGGGAAGTTGGAAAGAGGATGGATGATCGATTGGCTATGCCTGTGAGAGAAGATCAAGAAGGGAATCTTTGAGAAATGGAACTACAGGGAGATATCAAAAGTACAGGTAGGAGAAGAAAGCAAGTGCTCCCAAGAAAGCTTAGGAAAAAAAGAGATAAGTTAATCTCTAAAAATTAAGGGGCAATTAGGTTAAATTCTTTAAAACACAAAATCTAGGTTGCTGATGAGAATTACTTACCATTAAACTTGAATGGAGCCCTTATTAATTCAAAGCAACACACGAGTGGTGATAAATATTCAAAATGTGCCAGGCCCTGTGCTAAAGGCTGGAGAAATGAAAAAGAGTGTGATCTCTTCACGTAAGGATGGGTAAGAGCTGAAGTACAGACACCAGGCAGGCCACACTAATTGGCCAATGTACCCCGCTGGAGACCAGCAGCTCACATAGCTCCCCCTAGTCTCACTACTTCATTCTGGGTCTGGAAAGCATCATCATTCAGTTTGGCCTAAGATGTATTGCCCAAAACAATTAGAAAACTTTATACAACATTGTAATAGCGTCTTTGGAAAGGATAAGCCTTTAACATCATAAAATAAAACAGGCTAAGTCAGTGGTTTCCCATCTGACTGACTATTTAAGACTCTTTGGCATGATTTTACAGTACGGGTTTCTGCTCCCTGCTCCTGGAAATTCTAATTAAATTGATATAACTAGATATATTCTCAAGATATAAAGATTGCCATGAATAATTCTGAAAATAACTGAAACAACAGAAAGAAGATTTTCCTCCTTACAATAGATAACTAGATTAAAATTCAGTGAACTACTATCCCATCATTCTATATTGCATATAATCTATAAAAGTCCAAAAGGATAGAAAACTGCTCTTTGAATTATTAATATGCCTGCTATGGTCCATGTTCATATCTACCAAGCAATCAAATGGGTACAGAAGAAAACAAACTCATACACATTATTTTCAGAGGTGGATCTCTTGTATTAATTGAAGTAGAAATGTATATAATCCATAAATTATGTCTTCTTACTATTTGGAAATTTGGGCATTAACCAAATTTACCTTAGGTACTAGTGTCCTCTGTGACTATGATTTTTTTTTTTAGCTTTAATTGAATTTATTGGTACATTTCAGGGATACAGTACAGTTACATTCATTGTTGGGATCTTGTACCTCTACATGACAGGTCTTGATTATTCTTGGATGACATGCAAAACTTACAACCTTGTGAAAATTATGGTGTAAATAAATATTTCTCAAATTTTTCTAACACACTCAAAGAACTGAGGCATAACAATCTTTGATTTAATACATTGGTTTTTTGGGGGTGAAAACAAATATTAAAGTGAAATTTTATGCAAATACATAATGCGTTAGGTAAGTACAAAGCAAGCATACTACTTTAAAATTTGATTTCCAAGTAAATCCTCACAAATTAAACATCATAATGATCCCCACAGATATATGAGGTTAACCCCTATTTGGATATCCATCCAAATTAAATGTCCCAGTGCCTTAGGCAAGTTAAGGGGTTGTATGCATGTGGCTGAGTTAGGTCACTAGGTTACATCAGTGGGGCACAGCCTGTGACAAGAAGACCATGGCTGTATTTGTCAAGCCCAACTGAATTCAAATCTTAATCTTTATTCCTTATTTAAACTACCTTGAAGAAGCTAGTGACACTGCTCTAGTCTTCTTCCTATGGCTGATAAAGTAAGAATAACAATTTCTACTTTTCACTGGCTGAAATTAGTCTTTTCAGTCATGATTGGCACAGTTTTTCTTTTCTTGCTTTATTCTAAATGGAGCTAGGTGGAAATTTTGGAAATTGCTCTAACTCCTTCATGCCTACTTATAGATGACTCTTGTCAGTTTTCTACATTAAATGGACTCTCTGTGATACAAATGAATAATAATAAGCTTCCACAAGCAAGAAATTGCTATGACTCCTACCATGAAACTGAGGAGAATACTAGCAACTTCCAAGTTCTCAAATATGTGAGTCACACCTTAGTTTATAATAATTATTTATCATGGTCTTCAGATATGTTTATTTATTAATGGTCACAGTAGGTATGATTTGTCACAAATCACTGCATTTTCAATATGCTCAGAAAAATACACACCTCCAGACAGATGAACCTGCAGTTTAGCAAAGGAAAAGAGTAAAAGTTTCTAATTAAAGTAGAGAGGTGTGTGTGTGTGTGTGTGTGTGTGTGTGTGTGCCTGGATATACATTCCCTGAGGACTGAGGGTAAAACAACAATAATAATAACAGAAATCATCATTCCATCTCATTTTTGAGATTTATTTTTAAATTGGTGAAGGTAAAAGAAAAATATTTTATCCTTCAAGGCTTACTACATATTATTTTCAAAAGAAGGTGACACAGTGACATGTGGTTCACAAATGGTCTTTTTAAAAACTTGCCAAATTTTTCTAAGACAAAGATGTGATATAAGTATTAACTGAAGAAATTGAAATCATTATCTTTCTTTTAGGTAGGGCATTATTACTTGTGTAAGCAGTATTGCAGTATTGAGAGAAAACTCTACTACATTCTGGACTCTTAGAGCACTTCACAGTGACTTTACAAGCACCCACAGCACAGAACCCAACGTTTTATTTTGGCAAGGGAAGCTTTGTAGAAATATTTGCAATATTTTGTGCTAATCCCTCCACAAGTCACTTTGGTGTGGCAAATATTTGTTCTAGCAGACTTTGCTACAGTAACAGAGTACATCAATCTGTTGTTTTAACCTTTTGAAAATCACCCTTGTATCTTCTTGAAGGAAACAGTCGTTGATGAAACCTTTTAAGTTTTCAACTTCTTTGCACTAAGGTGCCTGGCAGAGAGAGCAGCACATGACCTCGAGGGAATATATTAAAGGGAATTGAGTGCATCTCTGCTTACTTTCTTGGCTCACTGCTTTATGGATATGAGGGACCGAAAAAGTAAATGGTGGTCAACAAGAACAAACACATTTATTAGAGCAGTTAGAAGACTGTTGTGATATTTGCCAAGTTCCTTCTCAATATCATGTTTGGCAGCTACCAAATGACATGGCCTGCCCAGAGCTGATTTTGATGAAGCCTCTGGGATGTGTTAAAAAGTAAACCAGAGCAAATCACGTACTGGAAAGCATAACTCAATCAAGGAAAAATGTATGATTAAGGGTGACATGGGTAAGGAAAGCTTTGCCAGAGCTCAGAGTAAATATTTGTATCAGGGTGAAGAGAAAACTTTGTGACGCTGATGTCAACCAGCTGGAATTTTCATTGTTTATAAACTTTTGTTGTTAGAGTTGAATTCTGGCAGAAAAGGTACCAAGGAAAGAGCAGTTTCCCAGCATGAAAGTTAAATTTGTGATAAGGCAGCTTGACCAGAAATGAATGTAATGATGCAAAGTTTCAGTTATTATTGCTTTCCAGATTTTTCTTGCCAAGAAAATACCGTCTTGCCTTAAATCTACTTTGATAAAATTCAGCTTTAGTAAAAATGAAAGATTCTGTTTGTTCTATGCTACATGAGTTTTATGATTTTTTCATAGATGATCATAAATGTGAACTAATCTAAGTGGATTATTACTAATTTTTATACAAATAATATTGCTGCATGAGTCAGACATGATTAAAATAAATGCCTGAGAATTGATCTCAATTTTTTGAAGTGTTTAACTTTATCCCACTTTTTTTTAACCTTTTGCTAGACAATTACACATTTTAGTAGATGCGCTGCCGAAGCAAGTGTGACAATTACGCATTTTAAACTGAACAGTTGAGCAAGTTAAAGAATTGGGCCCTTAATTTAACTTATTAGCTGTTTTATTACAAAGAAATCAGTGCTTTGTTACTGAACTGTTTTAAGTTTTAGAATAGTGGAGGTAGCCAAAAGTTATCAATCAGACAATACCACGAAGATATGCCATGGCATAAAAATTTACAGTAGTTCAGATCAAATAATTCAAGTTTTAGGCAAAGAGAGATTGTTGGAAAAGTGATTCCTAGCACTTAGTGTTCCTCTCTGAAAAATATTCACGTAGACATTGCTCATATTGGCAGAAAAGAAGGCACCAAACTTTCCCATTTTCAAAATAAACTTCTGCCAAAACCAATCTGCAGCACAAATGCTCTGACAAGAGACCCTTGCTTCTTCCCCAAGATAGTCTCAGTGATCCAACCTGGTTCACTTTTAATGAGCGCTGTGTATTGAAACTCATTGAACAAGAAATAAAAAGATCTCAAATTTCCTATGATGTTTTCTTACCTTTTACTAATTTTATGTTTTAAATGTAGTCCAATCTGATTGGCCTAAGCAGAAGAAGAATTACATTGGTCATTTTTTTGCTTCTGCAAAAGCTGCACTTTATCCATCCAGAAGGAGACCAAACGAGAGGGCTTCAATTTGCCCACCCCAATTTCCAAGGATCTGGCTCTGCCAGGGCAAAAATAGGACACATCAAGAGTATAACTGCATTATCCAGATGCGCTGAGAATAGAAACCAAGCTTCTGTTGCTGTAATTAAGAAGTCTACTTACCCAGTCCCTGCGCATTAAAGACTTAGATCGTTAACTAATTCCAATTTAGAATGCTTTTTGATAAGGGATTTTGTAAACTAGGAAGTGAGTTGGATATAAAAACTTTTCATTAGGAGTGTCTGTGTTACAAAGTCCAGTTTGCGTAATAGTCTCTGGGTTACACTGTCAGAGGAAAGAAATTTCTGGTGGGTATTTGTCTGGAGCACCATGCTGATGGTCTGTTTTCAGAAGCCAAAGGAGTGCCTGTGACATCTACCAGAATTGCACATTTCTGCTCACTGTGGTACCCATCCAGGATATGTAGCTCAAAGCAATGCACAAAACAACACAAGCAGAGGTAGAAATCCTACCAAGTGGGAACCTTGACCTCAGATACACATAAGCTTTAGACATATTAAATTCATAGAGATTTAGAAGTGTCCAACCTGTCACTGAGTTATTTCTTTTTTATCTCCTTCCTACCTCTCAATGACAGGACATCCTCTAGGTCATTCTGCAGTGTGGATTGGGACCCTCTGCCATTATATTTTAATTAAATGGTCAGGTTATTAATGCGTGAAAATCAGTCACTGCAAATGTTGAGCTAACCATTTTTCATACATAATGTGTCCATATCAATATTATAACAGCCATCTTACTGAAGATTGACATGGTCACTTTCAAAGAAGAAACCCTAATGAATATATGAGTGAAAGATTCCTGGCCTCTATTAGGGGACTGAGAGGTCAGGCGGGTCTCATTGTTGACCTTTTCTCCCCCTGCTGTGTGGTCATAAAGAACCACTCAGCCTCTCTGTTTATGGGACAATTTTATAGCTTCAGCAGTGGAAATTATTAGTCATGTATTTCTGGGATGCTAAAATGCTTTCACCATTTTGTTAAAAAGGGAGGCGATTCATTTTAAGAAAAGTTGTCCTAATGCTGTAAATGTCACCTATTTTCTTAGGTTATTATCTCTACCTTAGGAATAATTCCCTTTATCTTTTGGGTATCCTGCCCTCACATCCAAATTAAGAGACAGCAGAAAGTAGTAATTTAATATAATTTTACCTATGGTCTAACTGTATTTGATTGGTTCAAGTTAAACAAGTCAGAGTCATTTCTAGGAATTGAAGATAAGAAAACAAAATACCATCTGAGTGTGAATACTCTATTGTGTGCAGGAGATGACAGCATGGAGACTGCTGGTGCCCTTGTACTTCAGTGTAGCCCGAGAATGAGACAAAGTTGTGTGCTACAGTAAGACAAAAGAATGGTGAGGTGAGTTGCTGTCAACAGAAAACAGAATTGGTTTTTCCATGCATTGGTATGTCTAGCTAATCCCTCTTCATGAAAATTCCAAATCTGTATAACCAGAAAGTCATCCTTCTGATTAGGTCAGTTCAGTTGTGTGTCTTTTGGGGTGCAGCAGCAATGAAGGCTTATCTCCTGCAGCCACTGCTCTCCAGGAAGTGATAAGAGCATTTACTGAGTGATTATTTTGTCCTAGGCTGCTTGCACTCATGATCTCATGGGATCCCTTTAGCAATCCCAGAGATGTAGCTTCTTACCATTTTAAAGATATAGGAACTAAGAATCACAGAAGTTAACTAACTTATCCAAGGCAACACAGTCCTTCACAACAGGTTCAGTACAAACTCTTCATTTATGGTGTGCACACACAATTAGAAACTTTGCTGATTAAGAAAAACTTTCTCGTATCAATAATTAGATAATATAGTACAATTATGAAAGTCATAAGTTGTTTATGATTACACATGAAGAACTATCTATGCGAGATAGAGGACTGCTGTAGTTTGGAATTTAAACGTACTCCAAAGGTCTATGTGTTGGAAACTTTGTCCCCAGTCTGTGGCATTAATGGGAGGAGATAGAAACTGTGGGAGCTGGGCAGGGGATTTAGCTCAGCGGTTCGGTGGCCTGCCTTGCAAGCGCAAGGACCCGAGTTCAATCCCCAGTACCAAAAAAAACAAAACAAAACAAAACAAAACAAAAAAAGAAACTGTGGGAGATGATCCTTAATGGGAGGTTTTCATGTCACTGGGTATGTGCCCTAAAATGGGTTTATGGATCTCATGAACCTTCCTCTTCTCATTTCCTGCTCCATGATGGACACAAAAGTAATGGTTTTAATTGATTGTGGATTTAAAACTTTAAAAGTACAAGAAAAAATAATTCTTTTCTCTTGTGTAAGTTGATTACCTCAGTATGTTTTTAAAAAAACAGTAACAGAAATCTGAATATACACATACCAAGGAAAAGTGCCTCAGCTAAAACTCTGTGGGTTAGAAATGAAAGAAAATAAAACTAACTCATTGATTCAGGAACTCAAATATCTGAAGGCTAGTCTTGCTTCCCTTCCACTAGATCTAGGACTCAAGGGAGTTCATCAAGACTCACTCTCTGTGTCCTGACTTGGTTTCTTATTGTTGGTTTCACTTTTTGTCATAATTCCTACAAGTAATCGCCTGAGGCATGTTTCTAAAAATTTCTGGCCTGCAAACATGTACTTCAGGATTGTGTAAGAAAGGCGCTTCTACCCTGAAGTTTTCTACAAACTAGAACCAAGGAAAGAGCCAATTATTGGCTTTCAAAGATGACAGAAAGCTACTTGGCAAAAAAAAAAAAAAGAAATCAGGTCTTTGGACAAACAACCTAGTTTAGAGGTAGAAATGTAGTCTTCAGGTAGGCACACCTCTGTGGCTCCCTGGGCAATGACTCTGCAGTACACCAAGAGTAGGTTCCCAGTGGGGTTCCCAGTTACCTATACCGAAGAATGACACTGAATGGTACCCAGTAATGTCAGACTCACCAAACGTCTTAACAGAAAGTCTAGTGGAAATATAAAATAAATAGGCAAATGTCTTAAATAAAAGCCCTAGAATTTAATCCAATTGCCCAGATTTGGTTCTTATGCTCATTCTTGACCTGATTTTTTTGTTGCTAGAGGAATAGGTTATGCTAATTACCTAGCCTTGCTTCTGAGGATGCATCTAGAATTAACACTAGGGTCAACTTCATCAAACTGTATAGATAGGGAGTACTTGAAAACTTCTGCTGCCACCTGTACCTATTTGATGAAGCTAGGCAGGCAAAAACTACCATCTGACCATGTAAGACTTTGTGGAAAATTTATGACTTGAGATGTCAGGAACTATTCTAAAAATAAGATTGCTGGATTCTGAAGAGGAACATAAAAAGAAACATTTACTAAGCACGTAGGTTGTGACAACCATTTTGTGAAGAACCTGAAATATATCAATTCATTTACTTAATGATATATAGATAGTATTATCATCTATATTTTATAAATGAAGTCGTTGTGACTTGTTTTTTACTTTTCAAAGACAGAAAAAGAATACTAGCACCATTCTATTTTCCTTTATGATACATACAGAAAATTTCATCTCATACATTCAGTCATTAACATCTGAAATTATGCATGAAATATAGGTAGAAAATGCTTTCAGAATTGTAGATTTAGATCTCACTAATTGCTAAATACAAGGAGATTATGTTCAAAAACCTTTTCTTCCTGAACCTGTTCCTCTGTAAGAACCATGTCTAGGTCCAGGAAAGTAGGTTTGGAGATTCAGGAATCTGGTGGAGTCTCTCCTTGCAAGCTCAGAAGATTTTTGTTTGTTGCTTGGTTGGTTATGGTATTTTAAAATTTTTCTTCATATATTTTAGTACAAACTGTGTAATAATTTTGTTTGCTCAGGGTACAATTTGCATTGAGTGCAGTAAGGAAAGTTTCAAACTGCTGCTAAACTCTTTGGAGGATATCAGCATAACCCTTCCAAATTCAAGACTGAGAATAAAATTCCTTTTTTCTTGTTATTTTTCCTATTGTGATTTTTGTTATTATTAAAATGGAAGAATCTTGAAATAATTTTTCAAAATGTTTTTGTGCATTGTCAATACATTAAATGCTTTAAAATCAAATCAACTTTTAATTCACTTATTAAGAGGAATATTCTTCTACCCATAGTTCCTCTGTTCCTTAACAATACCTAGCTATTTTTGTGCGTGTTTGTCCCTTTCAGGTGTTAACACAATTATTCTGCAAAACTACTTCACAGAAGATGTTGCAGTTGCACTTAAGAGTTCAGAAAACGTGGTGAACAAGATAACCATTAAGACTCCATCCAACTCTAGTATTCTGTGCTACTCATAACAAAAGAATCGGCGACGCCATGGTTGGATTTCTCTAAATAGAAGGCAGAAAGTAGACCGCACAGGAAGAATAGAAGCAGGCCTTGCAGGGATGGTTGAAGTGGAGTCTGTGCCAAGGCTACAATCCTTGGTGAAATCAGCATTGCTGTCTTATTGCCGTTATTGTGAGGAGTGGAGCTCAATAGCACAGCTGAGGGTCAGAACTGAGAATTCCGTCCCTCCATTTGACATAGTGCTGGGTTCCATATTCCTAGAAACAATGTGGAAGCCTGTGTTTCCTAAACAAAGAAAATGAAAACGTAAAAATCACCTTATTAGTCTAGTAAGCTAAAAGGGGGAAAATATAAAATAAAAGTAAAAGTAAAAGCAAGCAAAGCAAAAGTGTGGATATCAACCTGAAATAAGAGTTGAGGTTGAAGCAGTAAATCAGAAACAAATAGGGACACAGTACTGGGTTTTCCCTCTCCCTCTTCCACTGAACTCTCTTTCAAACTTCTTTTTTCCATATCTGAGCAATGTGGTAAGCACCTGTAATTGATTTATTATTAAAAATCATTGTTTTTAAAACCTACTAGTCTAAAAAGAAAATCTAAATATAAGCCTGTCATAAATGAATGTTCACAGTATTGTGATTCCTTAAGTGGATAGGAATACATAATTCTTTCTTAGGGGCCAACTTTTCTTTCCTGTGGGGAAGAGATATGTTGCCCCTGGGGAACCAGAGAGCCAAACAAACGTGCACAGTCTGAGCCCTGAGGCCCAGGAGTTGACAGGCAGCCCTGTGAATGGCTCCAGCTCCTGCCCAGAGCAGTCTCCTCCCCTCTCTTTTACAAGGGCTCTATCTCAAGCCGATTCAGAACAGTGAGTGCACTCTAGCTGGGGCGGGTCATGAAGAATTGCAAAGGCATTGTGCTGTTTTCAAATATCTGTGAGGTTCCAGTTATCTATCTCTATCCTACTGAAGTAAGCATTAAAAAAAAAATCAAACCCTCTAATATAAACTCTGGACCCATTCCCCTCTCCCCACAATTAATAACCACAGGTTTTGAAACTGGCAAGCATTATTTTTAAAGAGTCATGATATTTTTAAAGAGCCATGATTATCTGGCACTAGAAATTTAGAGAAAATAGCTTCCATTTCAGGCCTTCTAATTAATCTTCTCAAAACACATAGATTTGATGTACAGGATTTGAAAACCTGGCCCTCTGTGGCCTGTTATTTCTACATGGATTTTGCCTCTGAGTAGAGGCTTAATGCATCAGAGACTTAAGGTGAGTGGGCATTGATTAAGTAGGTCCCAATGGAATTAAAAAGCCAAAATATCCCTGCCCCCCACTCTCTGTGCAAGTGTGTGTGTGTGTGGGGGGGTGCATGTCTCTTTTTTTCTCTCTCTCTCTCTTTCTCTTTCTCTCTCCTTTATTCTTTATCCACTAAACAGGTAGTCAACAGAGTATGGACATTTTTCCTGCACGTGGCAGAGGCTGGACAGGCTTACATTTTGTGCCATTAGTGCAGATAAGCCACAGGCACTCAGGAATGGAGTGGTGGGCAACCTCAGAGCAGCTCAGGAAAGATCATGCATCGGGTGGTAACAACTCTCAGTCATTACTGACCTGGGCTCTCTTCAAACCAGTGACCTAGAAATGAAGGGCTCCAAATCCCATTACTAATTCCCCAAGCCATCAAATCTCCCTATGGCCTGGATCTTGTCCTGAAACCCAGGTCTCCTGTTGAAATAGCATTAGACAGCGGCCACCGCATTGGCAGGCTAAGGTTTTAAAAATAAAAGGGAGAGGGAGGCAAACATGCACATACAGAGTTGGCCTTAATTACTACTTTAAACTTTCTCAGCTCCTTTAAACCTAAAAACCTGAGCCTTCTTTAAGCCGAATGCTTGCCAGGAAGTACAAGAATGGTGTTCAAACACACACAGCTTTCTGTTCCATTTGAATAGTGAAAATACACATTCCACCTCCAGAACTGAGGAGTAATGAGAGGAAACCAAAGGAGAGGAAGTTGTTGAAAAGGAAAGAAAGAGATTAAATGAGTATTGCAAGGACAAGAAGAACATTTACTGCCAAAGTAAGAAAAGGAACTAAATGAAAGCCCCCTTAAACAGCTTTTCCCCTCACTTATTATCTCTGCTTCCTTCTATCAAGCCTTTTCATCGAAGAGGGATGATTATTTCTTCAGTTGAAAGAAAAAAGTACGATGTTTCCGAGTTAGGTGAAATCCTACAGAGCGAGCCGGATTAAAAATGGTTTGTAAAGTTCCATCCTGTGCTTGAAGCAAAAAGTTCTGACTTTACAAATAGTCCTGTAGATGGAGCTCCACTCTGCAATTCTAAGATTGCTGCCTCAACAATGAAGCAATTGTTTCCTATGTCCACTTAGCAATTCCTCCCTCTCTTTTGGTTCTTTTTGGTTGCATGTTCTATTTATTTTAATGTATACCTTTGTGTAAAGCCTGTCTCTGAGTGGTTAGATACCCCGTTGATATGTGGCCTTCAAAGGGGAAAAGGGAGTGCAGCCTATTCCCATGACATCCTAAGGCTTTGTAGCACCAGAAAAACCTTCTCAGGAACACCTAATCCTTGGGCTCCTTCCAAATACCACAATCTCTCTGTACCACTGACATGGGCCACGTGGGACCCTTGAGAGTTTTAGGTGTGTCTCTCTGAAGTCAGCCTCGGCCAAGCATGAGGCAAATGTGCCCGGCCAAAAAAAATAAATTATGTGGACTCCAATTTTCAGCAGTTATGAAGTATTGAATTACACATGTGAAAAATTCACTTTGGGATTAACCCTTTGGAACCAAAACACAATCTTGTCACAGGCCCTGTTAAGAGAACGTGCTATGCGTAAGGCCTGGCTTTCCAATACACAGAGATGTCTGACCCGGAGGTAGAGATGTTCTAAGGAAAGCTGATTGAATACAAATGTGTCTGGCTGCAACCTGGGCATGAGAGGTGTTGTATATGTTACGAAGCCCTGCTCTGTCTTGTATTCCCTGGATCCTTTATAATTTATATCTGGATGCCATGGTACAGTTTATCGGTGCCCTACAAATGCCTTTCTCAGCATTTAATTAGAATGCATTATAGTCTAGTTCCCACAGCCCCAGTAGCCGCTTCTTCATTCACATTTAGAGAAGTGGTTGAGATCTCATGAAACTTGACTGAATCACAACTCCAGAACCTCTGAAATGGCATTTGTTCCCTGTGACTCAGTGAGCAAAAGAAAAGGACATCCTGCCCTGCCCCTTTCAAGAATTCCTGGTTCACCATAACCATATGGAACACTAACCTGTTAGTACATGATGTGGCTGCAAGTTAACACATAAACCCTGCAGTACAAAAACAAAACAGTGCTGTTTATTTCTGCCTTTTAAGCTATTTATTTACCAAGTTACCAAAGAAAGAAATTCTCTAACAAGAACAGGAAGAAATCAATTTTGAAGAACTTAAAAAAAATTTAACAAAGTTAACTTTTCAGTAAACTGAAAGTATGCACAGCAAGACTTGGGAAACTATGTACCCCTATTTCTCTTTAGCTCAGGCTTAAATCAGAAAGGGGAGACACCACATGTAGAGGCTAGCAAATTGTGTCCCCACAGAGACCTTCCATTTCCTCCCCCACATGCGCCTCTAGAAAAAAAATATACAATGATATCTCTGAGAGATACTATGGATTTCATCCAATTGCCTCATTTTAGCCAGTGAAGAAACGGGTAAGCAAAATTTCCACAAGTAACCTGCAGCCACATAGCGAGAACTAGAAGCCTTCTGAAATCCTGTGAAGCTAGCTTCTAAAACGCATCTCCAATCAGGGAGATGTCTCTGAGTCCGTTCAGAGGAAGGAGAGCCACCTCAAATATGTGCAGTTTGGAGTTATAGGGAATATTTTGAAACACACGTAAAGATTTCCTAAAACAATTTGTGTAATACAAATGGATACATGTGTTTCTATGAGGGAGGAAGAGAGAGCATAAGAGGGAAAGATGCAGACAGGAAGAGATGAAGAATCTGACATCATATGGTCGTTGGGTGGAGAATCTCATAAAAGCAATTGCTAATAAGCACTGTGAAATTAGACTGTCATGTAAAACTAAGCCAGGATAAACCAAAGTTTGCAAATAGCATGAGACTTATTTTCAACAGGTGGCATTTGAGAATGCAAACTATTAACACTCAAATGAGAGCTCAAGTTAAAGGGGAAGAAGTAAAGGGGAACTTTACAAACTGAGGACATTGGAGTGACTGGAAAATGTTGCTTCATGATTGTCATCTTTGGCATATTCACTTTTTGAGAGAAATTACTGATTGAGGAAAAGCTTAGTCAATGTTCTTGTTATACTTACAAGTTTTAGTTTAATATAGATTTCTTTTCCAAAGAAAAACACTAAAGTAAGTATATCTGCTAAAAAAGAAAAAAAAGTCAATTTAACAGTGCTTTGTGAACAAATGTATGTGAGGCAAAACCCAAAATGAAGAAGGCAGTAAAGCAATAAGAAAGCCCACCCTTTGCACCCATCAGGACGTTCCAACAAAATTGCTTTGCTGTATCAGATCCACCCTCATATATTTAATCAGATAAGAAAGAAGTTTTTGCTGGAAAACACTGCAAGTTTGATTTATCACTCACAATATAAAAAGGCTGCCAAGTCAGCCTTTATAATTCCCATTCCTTACAATTACTCTGATCATAGGGCCAAGGAATAAGGCTAGAGGTGATAAGGGTGTAAACAGTACTTCTAGCAAGAAGTTGCTTTGTTGAAGATAGATTTCTTGGTCTAAAAAGTATCAGAAAAGAAATGCTTTGACCATGTGAAACCTAAGGAAATATTGCCCTCCAAGCTGTTTGTGGATAGCAAGGGATTTGTGCAGTGTGGTAGATCCCCTAATGGGTTTATTATTTCTTTTTAAAAGGAGAAATGAACTAAGGCATCTTCAGTGGTTATAATAGTGATCTGATTTACTTGGACAAGAAATAAAGATTCTCAACCTCAAGAAATTTCTAAAATGACTAATCTAGGTTTGTGATGATGTGAATTTTTCCCCACATGTTGCATAACTGATTTAGCCAATTAGTACTGTTGAATATTCAGATTATGAGACACTGAAGAATTTGTCCCCAGTGAGGAAATAGATGTGGTCCCACCTCCTCTTTTCCCAATAATCCTCTTGAAAAACGTATACTCTAGAAGTGAGGCTTTAAAGGATGCAGGGCTGAAGCAAGATTTAAATGAATGAGGAGAGAAGCAATAGAAGTCAAAGCTGTGTTTCTAGAAATCCTAACTTCCTAGCTCGGCTTCAGTGTATTATAAAAGAGGCCAGATGTCAGATTCCACTAATTTAAGTCTTGTTGGCATTAGTTTGAAAACTACTTTGATTTCAAGTAGCAGAAAGCCTCCATCCAAAGTGTGCACAATTTAGTGTACATCTGTGTTTTTGAGGTGAGGCTCTGGCCTGTTATTATTAAAAATAATCTTTTGTTTCTCTTTTTTTCTCCTTTGTTTGTTTGAACATACAGTGAAAAATAACTGTTAGAGCTTTTTGGTAGGGTGAACATATAATTTCAAAAACCAGATAAAGACATTGTAACTAATGTGTATTATGAGAGCGGACCTTATATAAATATATGTGTATAAAATATCCTCATTTGCACATGGCTCAAGGGAAGCTAAACTCACTAGAGTAAGTTCTCTAATGTTTTTTTCAGCCTAGATTTTAAGTGTACATATGTGTAGAGAAAATAAATGCAAGTCGAAAACTATAAAGAAGGGTTACAGCCTGTAACTTACTTTTCTTGATGGAATAGAAACAAACTGACTTGCGATGAGATTCTTTATGAGTCAGAGATAAAGAAAGAGTTGTCAGCATTCTGTCATAAGGCACCACCCAATAGCAGGAGTGCTCCATAATGTCACTGAAATCAAAATATATGACTACTACTGTGTTTAAACCTATCTATCCTCAACTTGTGTGTCTATCCTCTTCCACCAATAAATCTGATTACTCTTATTCATTCCAGAAAAGATGTAAAGTAATTCATGAAGTATATAGATTGATAATAAAACTAAGAAAAAAAAAAAAAAAAAAAAAAAAAAAAAAAAAAAAAAAAAAGGAAAGATGAGATAAAGGCAGAAGTGAGGTTAGGACATAAAATATATTCCCTAAAATACTTTTCATTTGTTGGGAGTGGGCCTAAAAAATTAGGCTTCATGATTTCAAAAGCAAGTACAAATTGGGAGTTACCAACTACTTTATGAGTCATAGATACCATCATATATAATAATCATGTTTCTCAGGAGAAACAGTTATGCAGTGTATCTAGGACCTGAAATAATCTTGTTCTTTGAGACCTCAAAAAGTGTTTGGGGATCTCTGTCAGCGTCCATCAGCAGCAAGACAGGATGGCTCAAGTAGATGAAAACTATGCTGTATTGCACGGACCTGTGTGTTGGAGAACCATTGGACACCCTGATGGATGTACTGGGTGGCTATTTCTCACAACACTCTGCCCTTGAGCGGCCCCCTTTGTCTGTTTTGTCACTCTTTTGGTGGTCTCATTTAGGTAAAATATGTTCACATTCACAATCTTAAAATGTGTTCATCACAGTCGTTTCCCTTGAATGGAAGACTCTGTATTGTCAGACATGTTCAGTAGGATCTAAAATGCAAGATGTAAAAAAGAAGTATGACTTTGCCCCCCGCAAATCTGCTTCTTGCCAAGTTCATCTTCTCAGGAAAGGGCAACTGTATTAGCCAAATACATCAGAGTTATTCTCAGTACCTTTTGTTACTTAATTTATTATTATACATATTTGTCATACATATCAATCACAATCATCATATGGAATTTGTACCCATGCATAATATATAATTCTTTTTTCCCCATTCCAATCCCCTTACTAAATAGTTACTCCTCACCCCTGTCACCAACTCTCTCTCCTCTGACATTTTAGTGGTTTTCAGAATACTTAGCATTAACTAACATAGAGCTTTAGCGTTTTTATTTTCTATATTGCACGCTTCATGAAAGGCACGGTTTGGGGTGTTTTGTTCACTAACAAATCTTCATTGCCGAGAACAATATTTGACCACACTGTGAATGTTTAATAGAAAAACAGCTTCTCTAGTAAATGAATAAATTAGGAGCTGTATTTTCACGTAATGTAGAATTGATAAATGAAAACTGAAATTCAATCATTTATGTATATCAGGGATATCCAATGAGTACCCGGGTAGCATTAGCTTCTGTCCTTCCTCTTCTCCCCCCTTGTCCTGCCTCTTTCACTTCCTTCCTTTCTTTCCTTCTTATTTTCTTCTTCCTTCCTTCTTTTTTGCCTGCCTTCTTCATCCCTTGATCAGCTATTGATTAAACAACTACTCTGTTAGGATCATGCTGATTTCTGGAGCTGTGCATGTGTAGTTCATGCTCACAAACTTCACAAACCAGAGGGAAAATGTGACTTGGCTGTGGAGCACAAAAGGAAACACACCTGAATCCTTCAGGGAGTGACAAGCAGAAGGAGAAATGTCTGAACCTCCTCTTAATGAGCTATAATGGAAGGCTGACAAGAAAATCTTACAAGAATGAACAGTGTGCTAAGAGAAACTCCCCACTTTCTCTCTTTCCCTTTTGCTCCACTCCTCTCTCTCATTAAAAATCATCAGGAAAAAAGAAGGTATCTGGAATGCTAAACTCTGCACAACATCAAGTACTCCTGTGGTGCAGAGCTCTCCGACTATCTGCTCTTCAAGTTACGTTCCAGCCAGTGGACAACTGTGTTTTTCAAAGTTCTGTGGCACCAATGCAAGAGATTTATGGTTAAGAAACCACAAGTGGAGTGGTGACTTTTTCAGAAACTCTGGCCACTGGAAGAGCATAGTATCATCAAATGCAATACTAAGTAATTTGACATTGTTTTGTGAATGATAAGGATTTATAAAGAGATTTTTAAGAAAGAGCATAAATTGCTTTAATTGCTTTCTAATAGATACAAAATAGTAAGGCAAGATAAATAAAGTGGAAGAATATTATAATAAAAAACTCAATTTTAGGGCCTCAAAACTTCATTCTGTTCCCTTCAACTTCATATAAAAACTGGAAAACTGAAATTCAGGCATATATATATA
>NW_022900941.1:27294407-27302536 GCF_012274545.1 Fukomys damarensis | reverse complement strand
ATATAATGAATATCTACGTAGCATTGCAACATGGCAGGGCAGTATACTCTGAAATCACACAGGAAGAAATTAATTCAAGTCATGGCTACATTCTCCAAAATGGTAGAATGATCAGTTAAGAGTTCATTCTTATATCTATGATTCTGTAATGTAAAGTATCACATCTTACCTTATTCACACAGTCTCTACCTTATATTCTGCTGATAATAATTCTAAACAGGTTATTAAAGCAGAGGTATTTGAATAACAGATCAGAAAACTTAAGGAAGAAAAGCTCCTGTTAAAATGATTAATTTTGGTTGACACTTTTCTTTTATTCCACAAAGAGTATTAGAAGCAAAGTGGAAATAAAGTATTTGTAAATAGGGAAGGGAGGAGGGGGTGAAGAAAAATAAAGAAAATTAGAAGTACAAACATCTTTATTTCACTTTTGCTTCCATAAACATCTTTAAAGTTAGATCTATGACTACAACAATTTATGTATACATCTTCCATGTCTAGCGCTATGCTAGGCACAATGAGGGGTCTAAATCTTATCACAAGAAAGAAACCATTGTCCCTTTCCATAATGTAAGATGTCCAATAAGCCCTTGTTTGGGAGTTTGAATCAGGTTAAAAATATTACATGAGCTCTAATCAAAGGAATTTTGAAGCTTTCAGTATTTTCACTAGAAGCATTCTGTTTAAAGGTGTGAGTGATGTTTTCCAAAGGTTGAGTTCTTGTAAAGAAAGTAAAATGGCAGTTTTCACTTTTGTATTTCTTTGGTACTTGGTATTTCCCTTCCACCTTCTTTCTTTAGAATGTTCTGTGTCAAATGAAACTGATTTAGAAGCTTTTTCTCGGAGATCTTTCTAGGGTGCTGCTTGGGAAGGCAAAGGGGTTGCAGTAAATGAGTTTTTGGCTAAATAGTTCAAGTTTGTCATACACATAAAAGGTGGTGGCTAAGGAAGTACAGAGGCAGGAATGAGGAAGGAAATGAGGAGGAACTGAAAGAAGCTGTCCTCTCATGGGAATCGCTTTTGCATTTTTCTGGATTTGGGGTCCCTGTTGACATTCATCATCATTACACTTATACCGAAGTTGTGCTACAATTGAAATCAATCACTAGAAATTAAAACAGTGAAAGTTTCAGGCATTGGGTTGAGTTCAAATTGAACTAGAAAAAAAAACAAGTCATCTTTATACTGTAGAAAGAAATAAGTTATAGTGAAAGGCATTCGATGATATATACTGTATTTCACAAATACATATTTATATATTTAATGTTACATCAATGCATAGTTATATATAGATATTTCTCCTAGATCCTATTATTGTTTTTAGTTTTAAAATTTAGTGCTATTAGGGCCAGAGTTTTAGCTCAGTGGTGCCTCACTATCCTGGCAAGCGCAAGGTCCTGAGTTCAACCTCTGCTACTAGGAAAAAAAAATACTACTCTTAGTTTTGAATCTAATTTTAAGATGTTATCACACCAATGCAATAGAAAAAAATTGCCATCGTTAGTATTTATGTAATAATCACATATGTGGCATGTTCTATAGGGTTCTAGATACCATAATAGATACTGGAAATATAGAAATGAAAAATATATAGACCCTGCTCTCAAAGGTCTATATATAAATGACTAATTACAGTCATTAAGAACTTATTAATCTTTTACAAATATTTATTTTGAATATTCAATCTAAATAACATTAATTATACTGTAGTCAAGTAATAAGCAAAAGTAATTGTGGTGGTAAAATAATAAATTGAAAACCTATTAATTTATCTTTGGTAATTTCCATTCTGAAGGAAAGAAACACAACTTTTTCAATTGTAAGACTGTGTCTCATACTACTGTAATTAAGTTGGTTTTTTTTCATAGTATGTCATATTGCATTCATTTTCTCAGCAAAGGTACAAAATCTACTTGTGAATGAAAGTAACAGAAATGAAAAGAAGTAATGAAATTGTCTCCATAATTAAAATTAGCAACTTATATTTAATAAGTCTGGGCTGTTGCTTTGACTTGACTAATACTTTGTCTGTTTTCTTTCCCACTTCTTGGAAGACATCAAATAGGATAGTATTGCCATCCCACATTTTTGGGATTCTGTAGATTTGAATATTCGTATATAGCTGAAATAATTTTTTCTGGTTATGACATCCGGAAAGGTGTAATGATGTAATTATTAACATTGGATTTCCATAGATGCATTAACCTTGTTGATATTGAATCTTACTTTAAGGTGTGACTTCAAATATAATTGAAATAGATTTCTAAAGTAGATGTTTCTGTAAAATCTTTGCAACAATTATTTACAGTTGAAGGCAAAATATATTCTTTTGGCCTGCACTTTTGAGCTAATGGCCTCAATTCTCCACAATCTTTGAGTATTGTAGCACAAACATAGGCCTTCATGTGTAGCCATTCTAGATTTTTCTATTTACTGTAAAAGGTTGTTGTGAAGCTGAATCTACTTAATAACTATTTCTAAGCAACTCAGTTCTTATTTACTCATCTTAGCAGTAGATCTTGATAGGAAGAACTGTTTCCTTACATAGACATGACAGGCCTTTATTCACTAGTAAAATTTTGTCAGGTGGGCCCACAGTTAATCCTCCTGTAAGCGTAGAAATACTATTTTATAATGAGCACTCTTCTTCTTCTTTCTCTTTATTCACAAAGTTTATTTTTATCCTCACTATTTCTAAAGTAATTTTGTTCTACTGATAAACACAGAAAGAAGTGAGAGCGTTTTAGTGGACACATAAACAGGAATCTAGCCGGTGAGAGCTGGGAAGTCCAGAATACATGAAGTATTAGCTGGGATCAATCTGAAAGACTACAGTTGTGTAAGAATTGCACAAATCCAGAACAATAGGGTGCTCCACAAATCAATGAGGGGGATCCAGCAGTGGAAAAAAATGAACCAGAGAAAATTATTGGAAAATAGGAACCATGAAGAAAGAAACTGACATTGCTTAATCTTGAGAAGAAATGGTTTGAGGGAAACAATAGAAATTTCATCATTGGAAGAGCTATTTTATAGATAGATGATGGGGTCCAGATGTTTCCCTGTCCCCTTAGCTAATTCAGAATTATGTGACAACAAAAATTTTAGGTTAATTGTTGTGACTATACAGACTGAGAAACCCTCAAATTATTTATCAACAGATTTGTAAAGGAAGATTTATTCAGCCATGCGAATCGACGTAGGGACAAGTACCCACAGGGCCTTATGAAAATTAACCTTCAAATGAAAGCTGGAATTTTGACGGCCCCAAGTAGCAGAGATGCATTCATATATGTAGGACACAAATTTCTTTGAAAGAAATGTTCTGTTTATCCACTTGAGACTATTCAGCATCATTATTCTAACTGATCTGTTCTGAGACGGGCCCAATTTTTAGGCATGTTTTCAGTGATTGTAATGATTTCAGTTGAATGCCTTCACAGATCCAGACATCTATGAATGAATTTCAGGCTAGTACATCCAGGAAGATTCCATCTATGAATGAATTTGAGGCTAGTATATTCAGGAAGATTCTGTTTGTAAGGAAAAGCATACCACTAGGACATACTAGCAGTGTTAAGACTTTATGAAGACTACAGAATCTCTGAAATGTATGATGAATTCATCATTACCAACTTGCAGTGATATCCAGCTATTTTGAAGCACTCTCCTTTTTAAATAAAATGGCCCCTCGCATAGGAAAATAGAACATTAAAATGATGCATGGCAGCCACCCAGAAGCAGCAATTTAGATAAAATAGAAGATTTGGATCTAAATTTTTTCAGCTGACTTTAATCTGTAATGGTCACAGAGAGATACAACATTGAAAATCACAAAATGACATACACAATCAGAAGCAAATGTTATGTGAACTAATTATATCAAAAGTAATACTTCTGACTTTGTGGAGTCAATCCATTGAAGTACATAAATTCTACTGATAATAATAGAAATCTCTGTACAAATTGTTAAAAGAAATAATAAAAAACAACTAATTTAAGATATCAATAAGTAGTGAAATTGTGATATTTTTTGCATAGAAGGCAAAATACAAAGAAGCAATTTACATGTGGATGAGTCTTCCCACCTTTAGTAAAACTACAACAGATCCGTATCTTTTAAACAAAACATCCAAGTACAAGAGTCGGTGTGGTCCAGAAGGTATAGAGGAATCCTCAAGTGATGAGGTACAGAAGAAAGGATATACTAAATCTGGATAGGAGGGTCCAAAGTTCTCAACTTTAACCTATGAGCATACAAACTACTTTGAGGCTTGAAGCAGGTACATGAGTCTCAAAATATTCTAAATTATGACAGCATGTATAGACCTAAATCAACATAGTGAACAGTTAAAGAGTAGATTGGCCTGTGAACTGAGACTGTTCAGAACAAAGGGACAAAATATGCCATCTGACTATAACTACACCGACCTGTGGCTAAACGAAAATTACATACAGTCTCTAGGAGTGCGTAACAGAAGTCAGACCATGACCAACATATTTGCTGTACCTAGAATATAATCTACACCCCCCTGCCATGGATTAAATATGAAAAATGCATTTAATCCCAAATTTACCCTAATTTTAAATCATTACATAATGGTTTAACTATAAATAGTACAAGTACATTCACGGGTAAGGGAAAAAAAGTAAAATGAATGAAATGCAAGTCATAGGTAGCACTAAAACAAAAGAAAAATTAAGATATCTTAAAAATCTCTTCCTGTATGTATTCAGTCAATACAGAAGGACATTGTCAGAGAAAATATGAAGTTGGTAGACAACAATGTTCACATTTAAAAAGCAGGATGAAAAAAATATCTAAACATATAGCAATACTCAATGACAAATATATTATGTATCACAAGCACATACTAATAAAAACATTAAGAAATAGGTAAAAGGAATATAGCTTCAAAGACCTGTGCCATAATGCAAAAGTGTTAATCAAAGCACTCAAGGAATTCCAAATGGAGAATGAAATACTGAGGCAGAAAATATATTTAAGAAGACAAGGAATGAAAAAATACTAAATTTTCGGAGAGACATAAATTTAAAAATTCAGTAGTGTAGGAAAAAAAATCTCAACATAGTAAACTTAAAAAAAGAGCTTGTTTCTTCAAATTTCTAAATGTCATTAGGGAAGGTGTGATGTGTAGGGGAAGAACAAAAAGGGAAAAGAAAAAAATGTGAGAGAATGAAAAGATGAAAATAAAGTGTTTGTAGATGGGGAGGGGAGGAGGGGGTGAAGGGAGGGCAGAGGTAAGGGGAAAAAATGAGAATCAAGACTTGCCATGTAAAAGTACATGATCCCAACAATGAATGTAACTGTACTGTATCCCTAAAATGTACCAATAAACTCAATAAAATTAAAAAAAAAAAAGAAAAAAAAAAAGAGCTTGTGTGTTTTACAATCAAGCTGCTGAAAATCAAAGGCCAAATCGAGGTCTTTCCGTAAAGTGGGGAAAACAGCTTCAGAAAATTACACATAATATACATCTTTAAAAATGCAAATGAAGTTTTGACACCTTAAGTTAACAAATGAAATTTAACTTCAACTTAAAAACAAATTAAACACAGTAGAGAAAATGGAAAAATAAGATTGGCCTTCAACTCTGATCACAATAAATGTTGTGACCATATACAGTCAGAGATATTATGCAAAAATATGTACTACTTCTTGTCACTTTTTTGTTTTTCTAATGTTTAATTTGTTTTCCCAAGTCTCAATAGCTTATCTTTTCTTGTGCTATGTATAATACTACTATAATTATAGTTGCATTGCTGGTTTAGTAGTCAACAATTTGTTCAGTTTATGATTACTTTGTAGGTCTTTATTTCACCTTTATTTTTGAAAAGGAGATTTGCTGGATATTATATTTTGAATTGGTAGTTATTTTACATCTGGATTTAAAATATATCCTTCCATTCTCTCCTGGCTTTTAGGGGTTTCTGCTGAGAAGTCTGATGTTATTCTAATGGGTTTGCCTCTTTGAGAGACATCATTTATCCCTTGCTGCTTTAAATTTTATGAACTTATCCTGGACTCTTGACATTTTAACTTCAGTGTGACTGGGAGAGGTTCTTTGTGGTTGCGCCAGTTGGGGTTTCTGAATGCTTCCATAGCTGGATGTCTATATATTTTCCAAGACTTGAGATTTTGTTATTATTTTATTGAATAGATTCTCTGTGCTGTTACTGTGAATTTCGGTGTCCTCTTTTACACCAAAAATTCCTAACTTTGATCTCTTAAATATGTCCCACAATTCTTGGATGTTTATTTCATGATTTCTTCATATTGTTATTTTTTCTTTCTTTTTATCTTCATGCAGTAGTTCCTCAACCATATTTCAAGTCCTCCAATTCTGTCTTCTAAGAGCTGCAATCTATTGGTGAGATTTTCCATTGAATATTTTATTTGACTTATTGTGCATCTCATTTCCAACATTTCTCTTTGACTGTTTCACAGAACTTTTATCATTTTATTGAATTGTTCCTTCATATATTGCATTGTTTTCTTTGGTTCAGTCAGTTGTTTATTTGTATCATCTTTGAAGTCATTTATCAATCAATATTTTGAATTTCTTTTCTGAAATTTCATCTACTTTAATATTTTTGCATTCAGTTATTGATGAATAATGAAAATTTGGATGCTTTCTGTTGTTTAATTTTTTTTGAAATTTCTTGTGCTTTGATATTGAGGTTTGTGCATATGTTAGGATGATTAGCTTTTCCACATTTATTTGAGAGTCGTTTTAGTGTGTAGCTCTTTTTTTGTTTGTTTTTGTTTTTTGTTTTTTGAGACAGGGTCTCACTACGTAGTTGAGACTGACTTGGAACTCACTATGTAGCTCAGGCTGGTCTCGAACTCATAGTGATCCTCCTGCCTCAGCCTGCCAAGTGCTGGGATTATAAGCATTCGCCACCACCCCAGGCTCTAGCTCTTTTTTGAAGGCTTGTTTTCCTATAGCACTCAGAGGTAAGATAAACTATGGTAATAACTACAACAGAAGGACAAACCTAGTATAGAAGACAGTGAAAATTAAAAGCAACAGCTATATCACCATTAACAATAGAAAAAGAAATAGCAATAATAAACTGAAGACAAACCATATTTTTTTATTTATTTATTTTTATTGAGGTTATTGGTACAATCTAGATATACAATACAATTATATTCATCATTGGGATTCTGCACCTTTACATAATAGGTCTTGTTTCTCATTTTTCCCCTTGTCCCTGCCCACCCTCCACCCCTCCTCCCCTCCCCATTTACAAACACTTTATTTCCATTTTTTCAGTTTCTCAATATTTTTTTCCTCTCCCTTATTACCTTTCCCCCACCCTTCCCACTTTCCTTACACCTTTAGCCCTTTACTTCCTATTTCACATTATTAATTGTCTCATTAGGATCCTGTGTACTATTATAGTTTTTCACACCAAAGAAACTATTCGGTATTTCAGTTAAAGAAATCTCCGTATGTACATTAAAAATAGGGAATCCTAAAATAAAACTAAAAAGGAAAGTAAAAGAGAAAAGGCAATGATGTAACATCAAAATAATCCTTAATTCTGGAGATGAAAATGGTCCCTGAACATATTTAAATTGCCTCTTGCTCTTATAGTCTTATCTTATTCTTTTATCATTATTTAGAGAATACTTTATTAGTTTCTGTAATCAAACCCTCGTAGATATCAATAATAAGTCAGTACATGTCAGTTATAACCAGCAATGTCAATGGCCTCAACTCACCAATCAAGAGAAATAGACTGGCAAAATGGAATAAGAAGCAAAATCCAACAATTTGTTGTATACAAGAAACACACCTAGTGCAAAAAGAAGCCCAGAGATTGAAAGTGAAAAGATAGAAAACAATTCTCCATGTGACAGGAGCCCAGAAAAAAACAGGGGTAGCAATTTTATCTGCAGACAAAGTAAATTTCAAACCAAAATTGAATCTAGTGTTATTGATGTAGGACAGTACTGTATCATACCTCTATGAATGTAAAAATCTAGTACCTGCTTTATGATACATAGTAGGGACCGTGCTTTATCAGAGCTACATTTAATGATATTACTCTAGAATGTTCTCTTTCCAGATGATGATTAAGAGGCTAATAGAAAAAAT
>NW_022900941.1:27283970-27294172 GCF_012274545.1 Fukomys damarensis | reverse complement strand
ATACATAATTTGAATTTTTGGAAACTTTCGCTGTGTTGCCAACTTTGGAAAAAGTCATCCCAATTTACTGTGTTGACTTGGCATTGTACAGAAATGGACAACCATATTGGTCTAGAAATGTTAACTTATTTTTATTTTTATTTTTCCATGTGTACAGGGATAACACATCATACTAAATATGTAAGGACAAACCATATTTTGATATAACATTAAAGTAATTTAAAAATAACAGCTACGCCACTCAATAACAGAAATGAGATGAGCAATTATAGACACAAAGCAAACCAGATTACTGCAATGCATTAATGATGCAAAAGCAATCACTATACCACCATTAAAATAGAAATCAGCAGTAATAGCATGGAGTTAAATAAATAGCTAAAACCATACATATTAAGAGTAATACTAAAAAATTGAGGGTTGGGAGATGAGAAAAATGGAAGAAATAAAATTTGAAAAGAAACGAAAATGAAAAGCAGTAAGGTGAGATAAAATTCTAATTTAAAAATTTACAAAGTAGAGTTAGAAAAAGTAATGGAAAAAGAAAGTAAACCAGGGCCGGGGATTTAGCTCAGAGCTTCGGTGGCCTGCCTTGCAAGCACAAAGACCTGAGTTCAATCCCCAGTACCAAAAACAAACAAAAAAAAACAAACAAACAAAAAAAAAGAAAAATGAAGAAGAAGAACAAACAAAGTAAACCAGAAGAAGGAAAAAATAGATCAAATAGAAAAATTGGAAAGAAAAGAAGAAAACTGAGTCTAAAAAATTTCCTCCCTGCCGAGGTTTAGATTCAAATTTCTGGTGAGCTCTCTCTCTCTCTCTCTCTCTCTCTCTCTCTCTCTCTCTCTCTCTCTCTCTCTCCTCCTTGGCTCTTTCTTCCCTCCTTCACTCTCCTCTTACCTCACCAAACACATTCCTATACATACAAACACCAAATGGAGGAAGAATAGAGAAAGCTCAAATATTTATATGAGACTGAAATGTTAAGAATATTTTATAAATTACCAAAGATGGAAGGAGAGGAGGGAAGAAACAAGGACGAACAAGAGAAGCCTAAAACTAATAAAAAGTGGGCATACTCCAAACATCTCCCTAATGATATTAAACATATTATGATCAAAAGCGCATTTATAAGGCAAATGTAAAATAATTATAAAAAGACCAGGACATGACTCTGTTATAAAGCACATTTTAAATATAAACTTAAAAGCAAGTTGAAATTAAATGGACAGAAAAGAATTGTACAACGTAAAAAGTCAGTAAGCAGAATACTGGGTTGGCTATTTTAATCTCACATTAAATAGACCAGAAAAATGGTACTTACAAAATATGAACTTTGATAATAAAGAAGACATAAACTGATGAATGACTATGTAACTAAAACTGGAGCTTCAAAATATATGCAGCAGAAACTGAGAAAATTAAACAGAGAAATAGTTGGTAACATAGTCTTAGAAGAGGATTTCAATACCCATGTAATGAAGAAATGACACAATTTCAAAAATTTTACCTGTAGATTTTAAGGCGCCACAATATTTTTATCCAGTCTGCCTCAAATGTTTGCAAGAAAATAAAAATGTTCTGTGGTTCCCACCTCATTCTCTCTCAGCTTCGGCAGGAGATTTGGACCACAGATGCCCTCACCAGAAGGAATTCTCACACAGATCCTAGTCCCTAACTACAGCAAACACAAAAACTACTCTTCCTCTCCATATTTTCTCAAGCATTTTACATCTGCTTGAGAATCTGATATTGAATTTCCCAGATGCTTCAATTACGCAAGTATGAAACTTCTTTAATCCAATTAGTGTGTTTATGACACAATTGGTCTTGACATAGGAACTAAACTGTACATGGTGTTCTATCTGCCTCCACAGGTAAGCATAAGGACATTTCTCAGTAATGGGTACAAGAAGATTTAAAGCACATCTTCATGGATTTTGTGCCATCAACTCCATTAATACTTTTTAAATTTTCTCTTCAAAGTCACTATTAAATTTCTAATGTTCTCCAAAATAAGTCAACCATTTGGAGAAATATTTATAACTTATTTATTAAGGGTTTTGAGTCTAGAATATGCAGTTGTATTTTAAGAAGACAACAATCAAAGAATAAAATGGCCAAGTATTTTCACAGATATTGACCACAGATGTATCTATTGGCTATAGATCTACTAGGAGACATTATTTATGGATAGCCATCAGGAAAATGCAAATATTAATAACAAAAAAATCATTATACATATATTCCACAGCTAAAATTAAAAAATATATATTATAACAAGCACTGGAGAGGACATGAACAACTATAACTTCTGTGGAATTTTGTTAAAATGTAGAATATTACCCCCTTTGAAAACAAATAGGCCGATTTATAAAACCTTAAACATGCATCTAATCATTCCACTCCTCAGTACTCAAAAATACTCCTCTTTACTCAAAAGAATCAAAACATAAAACATATTTCCACATATAATCTTGTATTTCAATTTTCATGGCATCTTTATTTGTAGTAGCCAGAAGTTGAAAACAACCTAGATTTTAATAACTGGTAAAAGGTTTAATAAATTATAATATAAGTAAATGATGGAATATTATTCTACAATAAAAGAAAAAAGCCTCCTTATGCACATCACCCATTAAATAATATTAAAATCATTACATGGCATAAAAGGAACCTAGCAAAAATGTATATTTTCCACTAATATATATTCCCCACTACATAAAGCCATAGAGAATGAGAATCGATCTGCAGTGACAGTGAGTATGCCTCATGTGGGGAAAGGGGTCGATTGATTGCAAAAGAATTCAAAGAAACTCTTTAGAGTGACAGAAATATCCATTATCTTTATTGCTGTAATACATTGTATTCATATGTCATAATTCAGTTAATTGCCCCTTTTATAGCCAGCTTATGGTACTTATGTTTCAGGAGATAGAGGAGAGAGGGAGGGAGGAGAGGTCAAAAGGAATAGAAAAAATTAAAATGTGTTATGTGCATGTACCAGCTCCCCATATGGAATGCAATTATGTAATGAAAACATGTTCTAATAAAAAATAAAAACTTAAAAATGTGATATGTTCACACTAAATTTTTCGATGTTTATGATTCAAGTCTGAGCATTAAAATTATCAGACTACTAATGAAATTTGGATTAAAACAAATACTTGGGAAGGGTAAGGAAAAGGTAATAAGGGAAAAGAGAAAAAATATGACAAAATGAAAAAAATGGAAATAAAGTATTTGCAAATGGGGAGGGGAGGAGGGGTGAAGGGAGGGCAGGACAAGGGGAAAAAATGAAAACTAAGACCTGTCATGTAATGGTACAGGATCCCAATAGTGAATGTAATTGTACTGTATACCTAAGATGCACCAATAAACTCAATAAAAGAAAAAAAATTATGCACAGCAACACTGATGTTGAAACCTCAAGCGAGGTCTCTTTCCATCCATCTATGCTGTACTACTTAGAAGACATAAATGAAAATTTACTCTCATATATTGTTTGCTGCTTCTAAGATTTCTACTATATATGGAAAGTCGTATATATTAAATAGAAAAATTAAATCTGAAAACGACACGATCTCATGTAAGTTTTGGTCTGAAAATCATTTTTTGAATGATTCAGAGGTAGTTCCATCTTATGGAAAGATAAAACTAGAAAAACACCATCTTAAACTCCACAGGGGATATAATAAGAATAACTTCATGCCATACATTTCTTTTCTCTACAGATTAGATAATTCGCTGTCTCATAGTTTATAGGAAAGTTTAAAATTATGGCAACATTTCTGGAATATAGATAGCAATCCACTTGTATTTGATGTCATTCTTTGGATATCAGCACTGAGTCAAGAGCTTTGCATATATCAAAACTCCCTTTTAGACATAAGAGGTGTTTTAAATGTTCTGAATTGAATCCCAGAAAGCTGGGATCTTTGCTTCCTCTTAGCACAGCCAGGTGTGCTTCCTCCAAAGCCTCTTTGCTGCTGTGCTGTGGAACACAACCACCTGTGGGGAGGTGCTCTGGAAAAGATGGTTGCACATATATTCAAAAGATAAACATAGCACGATTAGGTAAGACAAAAGTTGCTCCACACATGTAAAACATACTAAACAAAGTTTAAGAGAGTATGAAAATGATTTTGTTTAAATTGACTCAAGAATACATCATTTTACAGTACTTAAAATGAGACTTTCAGTAGTTTGTCTAGAATTAGACTGAATTGTTTTGCATATAATTATGTCATAGTGTCCTTCCTTGTTGCATATTTTAATTCAAATGAATATATCAGAAATAAGCAAAGCTATTTATAAATGTAGGTTAATTCACTCTTCATAATATAATTTGAAGAGTGAAGTGGCTATATATCTGTAACCCACTACCATAACAAATTATTCTGGTCATTATAATTTGTTCATTGGGATAATGTATGTCTGTTTAAGTGCCAAACCCCCTGACATGTTTTCAAATAGTTCAGAAACACTATTTTATAAGAGAATGCAGTCTTTGGTAGTAAGGTTTACATGAGAGCATTTCTGAATTCAAGAAAAAGATGCCATTGGGAAGAGAGAGGTACACTACATAATAGCAAGCAGATTTATGATGTTCTTAATTTCCTTTATAATTTGGAAAATTTCACCTTCAAATATTTTTTGCAACTCTGATCTACCACTGTAATACATAGAATAAATTGAAATAAGACAGCCTGGACCAGTTACATTCAAAAACTTAAAGTACATTAATATATTTTAATGCACTCAACAAAAATTGACTCATTTTTATAATCATTATAAATATTTTTATCTTTTTAATTAACTCATTTTATTGGCACATTTAAGGTGTACAGTGTAGTGACATTTGCACCTCCATCCTGGTTCTTATTTTTTCCCGATTCCCCTGCCTTCTCTTCAACACCTGCACTCCTCTCTATATACAAAGACTTTGTTTCCATTTTTTTCTTTTTCTCGTGTTAATTCCATTCCCATCTTTCTTTTTCCCTACCCTTCCCACTTTTCCTTCCAATTTCCCCTTTTCTTCCTATTTCACATTATCTGTTATACCTTTTAGTCCTTATTTACACTTGCCTTTTCTCACACTAAAGAAACAATTTGGTATTTACACATATGCACCCTATTAATTTAACTTGAGTATCTTCTCAGTGTGCATCCATTTAGCTATAAATGTCTCTAGTTTCTCATTTTTATGGCTGCATAGTACTCCATTTTTTAAATCCATTTTTTTTTCCAGTCTCCTGTTGATGGGCAATTTTGCTTCATCTGAGTTTTAGCTATTACAAATTGTGCTATTATGAGCATGTTGCACATATATTATTGTGGTACGATTCTTTTAATTATTTGGGGAAGAAACCCAGAAGCAGAATAGCTGGGTGAAATGGGACCTCCAATTCTAGTTCTTTGAGGTGTCTCCATACTGATTTCAACAGTAGTTGCATCAGTCTACACTCCCACCAGCGGTGGAGCAGGGCTTCTATTGCCCCATCAATAACCCTGCCAGAATTAATTATTGGTTGATATTATGAGAACAGTTATTCTTTCTGGGGTGAGGTGGAGTCTTAGTGTTCTTGTCATTTGCATCTCTTGAATGACCAGTGATTCTGGACAGTTTCTCATATGTTTATGTGTTGTTTCTACTTCTTGGGAAATGTCTGTTCATTTCCGATGACCATTTTTGGATTGGATCTTTAAATTTTGGGGGTCTTATTTTTTAAGCTCTTTATAGTAGACCTTTATCTACTAAAGTTCTAGGTAGTAGACCTTTGTCCAAAGAAGAGCTGGTGAAAAATTTTTCCAACATTGTGGGTTGTCTCTTGCTCTGTAGAAACATTTTAATAAGAAGAGATCCCACTTGTTGATTTTTTGTGCTAGTTCATGGGCAACTGAAGTTTTGTTCATAAAATCTTTTCCTACACTAATGTCTTCAAGAGTTGTACCTAACCTCTTTTCCAGATAGCTTAGTGTTTCTGTTTTAGTATTCAGATCTTTAATCCATTTCAATTTTAATTTAGTGCATGGTAAGAGAAATAGGTCTAGTTTTAATCTTTGGCAAGTTGAAACCCAGTTTTCACAGCACCATTTATTAAAGAAGATGACTTTCCTCCAGGGAAGGTGTTTGACTCCTTATTGAAGATGCAGTGGCTGAGTGTATCTGGACTTGTTTCTACATCTTCTAATCTGTTCCACTGGTCTTCAGGTCTGTATCTTTGCTAGTACCATGCTGTTTTATCACACTAACTTTGTAGTATAGTTTTAAGTTGAGGATTGTGATACTCCTAACTTATCTTTCTTGCAAAAGAATGGCAAAAGCAATTCTAGGTCTTTTCTTCTTCCAAATGAATTTTTGGATTGCCTTCTCAAAGTGTGTGAAGTATGCTGCTGGGGTTTCAATTGGAATTGCATTGAATCTATATAGCAGTTTTGAAGTATGGCCATTTTCACTAAGTTGATTCTTCCTACCCTGGAACAAGGGATGTGTTTCCATTTCCTCATGTCTTCTTCAATCTCTTTTTTTTCAGTGTTGTAGTTTTCAGGGTAGAGGGCTTTGTTTTCTTTTCTTAGGTTGATTCCTAGGTATTTCAATTTTTTAGATGTTATCTTCAAAGGAATTGTTTGCCCCATTGCTCTCTCAGTGAATCTGTTTCTCATGTCCAGGAAAGCTATTGATTTTTGTGTGTTGACCTTGTATCCATCTGCTTTATTCAACTTGGTTATTAAGCCTAGAAGAATTTTCATGGAGTTCTTGAGGTCTTGTAAATAATTCAAATAATGACAATTTGATTTCTTCATTTCCTGTATTTATTGCTTTTATTTCTTTCTGTTTTTATCTTTATTAAGGTTATTGTTATATTTCAGGTACACAGTACAGTTACATTCATCACTGGGATCTTATACCTTTACATGCTGTATCTTGGTTCTTATTTTTCCCCATTCCCCAGCCCTCCCTTCACTCCCTCCACCCTCTCCTGTTTATGAAAATATTGCTTCCATGTTTTTCTTCCATATATATTTTCTTTTCCCTTTTTGGATTTCCCCTACCCCTCCCACTTCCTCTACTCTTTTACAATTTTCTTCCTATTACATAATATCAATTATACATTTTGTTCCTTATTTATACTTTGTTTTTCACACCAGAGAAACTGTTCATTATTTGCATGTGTGTCTTATTTATTTCACTTAAGAATATGGCCTTAATGTGCATCTACTCAGCTGTAAATACCTCTAGTTTCTCATTCTTTATGGCTGAGTAGTACATCATTTTATAAAACACACACACACACACACACACTCACATCTTCTTTATTCAGTCTCTAGTTGATAGGCAATGGACTGTTTCCAAGTTGTAGCTATTACAAACTGTGCCACTATAAACATGGGTGACCATATATCTCTGTGTTATGATTCTTTTAATTCTTTTTGGAAAGATACCCAGCAGCAGGATAGCTGGGTCAAATGGGACTTCTAATCCTAGTTGTTTGAGGTATCTTCATATTGGTTCCACAGTGGTTGCACCAGTCTACGCTCCGACCAACAATTGTAAAGGGTTCCCCACAACCCTGCCAGCATTTGTTATTTGTTGATTTTTTGATAGCAGCCATTCTTTCTCTTGCCTAATTGCTGTGGCTAATGTTTCCAAAACTATATTAAACAGGAGCTGTGATAGGGGACATCCTTGTCTTGATCCTGATTTTAGTGTGAAGGATTTCAGTTTTTTTTTCCTTTTAGTATGATAATGGCTTTTGGTTTTTAATGTATGGCTTTTATCAGATTGAAGTAGAGACTGTCAATTCAAAGTTTGTAGAGGGTTTTATCATAAATATGTGTTGGAAGTTGTCAAATGCTTTCTCTGCGCCTATTGGGATGATCATATGGTTTTTGTCCCTATTAATCATATGGTTTTTGTCTCTATTAATGTAGTTTATTATATTTACTGATTTGCATATGTTGAACCATTCCTGCATCCCTGGGATGAATCCCACTTGGTCAGGGTGTATAGTCTTATTGATGTTTTCCTGTATTCAATTTGCAATTATCTTATTGAGGATTTCTGCATCTATGTTCATTATTGAGTTTGGCCTACAGTTCTCTTTTTTTGCTTGAGTCTTTCTCTGCTTTGGGATCAAGGTGATGCTTGCTTCAAGGAATGAATTTGGGAGTAGTGTTTCAATTTCATTGAAGAATTTAAATAGGAGTGGCAGTAATTCCTCTCTAAATGTCTTGTAGAATTCAGCAGTGAAGAAATCAGGACCCGGACTTTACTTACTTTGTAAATTTTTAATTATATTTTCAATTTCATTGATTAATATTGGGTCATTTAGAATTTTTGTGTCATTTTCATTCAGCTTTGATAATTCATACATATGTAGGAATCTGTCCATTTCTTCCGTATTTTCCATCTTACTGGTGTTTAGGTTCTTAAAGTACGTATTGATGATCCTCTGGATTTCTGCTGGATCCATTGTAATCTCATCCTTTTCATTCCTAATTGCATTGATTTGGGCCTTTTCTTTGCTTTTTTTTTGGATGAAGTTGGCTAAGGGTTTGTCAATTTTGTTTATTTTTTTGAAGAACCAACTCTTGGCTTCATTGATTTTTTGTATTGTTCTCTTAGTCTCCATTGCATTAATTTCTGCCCTCATCTTTATAATTTCCTCCCTTGCATGAGATTTGGGTTTGTCCTGATCTTCTTTTTCTAGAAGCCTGAGGTTCAGCATAAGGTTGTACAATTGAACTTACTCTGCGTTCTTAATATCTATTAATTTGCCTCTTAAGACTGCATTCATTGTGTCCAATAGATTCTGATATGTTGTAATGTCACTGTCACTTAATTTTAGAACTGTCTGAATTCTTCTTTAATTTTCTCTGTGACCCACTGATTATTCAGAAGTGTGTTTTTCAATTTCCATGTGCTTATGAAATTCTCTTGATTTCTTTTGCTATTGATCTCCAGTTTCATTGCACTATGATCTGATGATATACAGGGGATAACTTCAATTCCTTTGCACTTACTTAAATATGTTCTATGAGTGAGTGTGTGGTCTATTTTGGAGGAAGACCCACGTGCAGCTGAAACGAATGTGTATTATGATTCTGTGGGGTGGAACATTCTGTACACATCTGTTAAATTTACTTGTTGAAGAGTTTTGATAGACTTCTAGTATTTCATTGCTTATTTTTTGTCTGATTGATCTATCTATTTGTGACAATGGGGTATTGAGGTCCCCCACTACTATTGTATTAGTACTTATATGATTTTTCATGTCTGTTAGTATCAGTTTTATATAGTTGGATGCACTAGTGTTTGGTGCATATATATTTATGATTGTCATATCTTCCTCTTGGATTGTTCCCTTTACAAAGATGTAGTATTGTGTTTTGTTTCTCTTAATCAGTTTGGTTTGAAAACTGCTTGATCTGCAAAGAGGAGAGCCACACCTGCTTTGCGGGGGGTTTCTATTGCATGAAGTATTGTTTTCCACCCTTTAGCTCTCAGTCTATGAGTTTCTTTTTGAATTAAATATGTTTCTTGTATGCAGCATATTGTTGGATCTTGCCTCTTGATCCATTCTGCTAGTCTATATCTTTTGAATGGAATTGAGACCATTAACATTAATGGTTATAAATGATATATATCGCCTTATCCTTGTCATGACTCTTTCTTTTTGTGGGCTCTCATTCTTTGCATTTAATTTCTTGTGCCTGATGGATTCCTTCTGCTGGGCTTCCTGAGGTTGTAATCCTCATTGTCTTTTCATAGGATATTGTTTAAAGTGTTTTGGAGTACTGCTTTAGCACTCATGTAGTTCCTAAGGTGCTCTTTGTCATGAAAGTATCTTATTTCTCCATCAATTTTGAAAGATGATTTTATAGGGTACATCAGTTTGGGTTAGCAATTATTTTCTTTTAGGGCTTGAAATAAATCATTCCATGCTCTTCTTGCCTTGTGGGTTTGTGTTGAGAAGTCTGCTGTGATTCTCATGGGCTTTCCCTTTATATATAATTTGTTTCTTTTCTTTAATTGCTTATAGAATTTTGTTCTTCTGTTGGGTTTCTAGAATTTTTACTACATGCCTATGTGTAGATTTTTTTTAATCATAGCTAGTTGGGGTTCCATAAGCCTCATTTATCTGCAAGTTAATTTCTTTCCTCCTATTTGGGAAGTTTTCTGTCATTACTTCTGTGAA